>NW_019731271.1:2386087-2468699 GCF_002891405.2 Cryptotermes secundus | reverse complement strand
GAACGTATCGCCCCATCTTCAGGGTAGAAGAAAAAGTATAAGAATTCTGCAAGCGACAACACCGTGAGAAACGGTAAAGCAGACATGTCTGCTTTTATTTCTACCCTGAAGATGGGGGCGATACGTTCCTCCGAAACGTCGGTTAACACCACATATACACGGTGCCAAATCCCAGAAGACTGCTTTCTTCAAATGAAACTGATGTTGACGAGCTAATACTGCTTCATTTTCTGCATCACTACAAGTTTCGAACAGTGTTATCCTCATCAGGCGGTTGCAGTAAACACATAACCTTCATTATTGGACTGTTGGACAGATATGGATCTATATTAGTGAACACCGTGATTTAAATATTAAATTTATGAATTTTGGTCATTTTTTACTTTCTTATAACATAAGAATAAGGTAAAAGGTAAAGGTTAAAGATTTCCCTGCACTTAACTAAGTAAGCACTAGGCCATTAAGGCATATAAGGCAGTGGATACACAGACACACGTCTTCTTGTCCTCGGCACTATTTGGAGGTGAGTAGTCAGCTTCACGCTCAGGCCGCTTTACTCTCGGGGAAAAAGCCCCCGGTACCCATTGGATAGGAGGTTGGGTGGGCTCCAGAGCCGGTTTGGACGAAGTGGAGAAGTGAAAATTCTTGACCCTACTGGGACTCGAATTCTGACCCCTCGGTCGTCCAGCCAGTAGCCAGTCGCTATACCGGCTCACAACATGATGATAGTTGACAACGAAAACGTTGACTATGAAGAATCTCTGAACAGAATAGAACAGAATATAGTTCGGATGACCTCTGTGTTTTCCTCGATATTTGCATATGAAAATGGGTGTTGTACAATAATTATGTGATATGATAAGGTTGGCTACTTACGTCTAACAGATGTGTGTTGTGACTAGTCGGTAGGTGTGAATTAGTAGCGAGTTTGTAAATTCATGTTCTATATAAACCTGGCAACTTTATTAATTAATTGATAGTTGTAGATATATGCGCATTTTATGTGTTTGATTTTGATTTTATATAAGGATTAATTGTGAGCTGAGGTAGCGAAGTCGGTATACAAACTGCCTATGCATGGGTTGGAGGACCGAGGGGTCGGAATTCGAGGCCAGGTAGGGTCAGAATTTTCTTTTCTTCATACCGTCCAGACTGGCTCTGGTGCCCACACAGCCTCCTATCCAATGGGTACCGGAGACGATTTCCACAGGGCTAAAGCGGCCGGGGCATGGAGCTAAACACTCACTTCCAGCTAGTGCCGAGGTGGTTCCATACATCCACTCGGCCGTACGCCTTCATGGCCTAGTGCTTAACCAGTTAGGCACAGGGACAACTTTGCCTTATAAGAATTAATTTCTTACTTACGTTAAAAGATGCGTATTGGATATGCCGTTGTGATGCAGTTCTGATGAACTTCTATGCGTATATTTCTCTTCACTGCATATTATTGGTTATTGTGATTATTTTCTGATTATTCGATATGCATGTTTTTATGTATATGACATCGGTGTTTAAGTGTAGTAATTGCAAATGTAGTGTAATTTTGTAGCACTTGATGAATCTGTTATATTGGCTATTATCAATCGCCAGAGTGTTTATTTATATGTACCTATGTAAGTAATTATTTTTTTCCCCTTGGCACTACAGCCCCAGTGGGCCTAGGCCTACCTCCATGAACTTCTCCGCTCACTTCGGTTTTTCTAGATCTTACACATTCGGTAGGACTCCTTAGGCGGGTGATCAGCTCGTCGCAAGGTCTCTAGCTGTACACAAACACAGAAAAACGCACACACACAAACTAAACATCCATGCCCTGAGTGGGATTCGAACCCACGATCCCGGTTCCCAAGCGTACGAAGACAGTACATGCCTTAGACCGCTCGGTTACCGTGACCGGCAACTAACCAATTAACTATGGTAATTAACTCCATGAAACAGAGTATTCTTGAGACACACGCAACTAATCCCAAGCTTTTAAGAAATCAGAGAGTTCACAAATGCTAAAGGGAACCAGTCACTTCAGCTTTTTCTGAGCCAGATAAAATAGTACGTATAACCCTCCACGTACAGATGTTCCAAGGCTCCCAATCCTTTCAGGTTTTCGAACAGACCGCTGTGCCCGTGTTACATCTCTCTGTTTGTACCACTTCATAAAGACGAGGTTTCTGAACAATCTTATAAGAAAATCAGTAAAACTTTCCTTATCTAAATTTATTACCTGTATAGAAGTTTAGAGTGTATGAGGCAGGAAAACACAATCGTTTAGGACGCTAGAATTCCATTGCATTTTCCATAATTCACTTTCCTGTGGTGCCCTTTCACTTTCTGTCTTCCTCTTCAGGTTCAGTCCATCAACTGAAGAAGGTTCTGCGTGGAAGACTTGACGTACAAGGATCATATTTTTTTTTTTTTTTCAATTTTCCTTTCTTTCAGCTTTCTCTTTCAAGAAAAGGTTTCCTCGAAAGAATATCCATGTTATACCTTCCAATAAAGCCTGGTTTGACTGACGGAAGGAGAATGGGAACAAAATTATTATGTCTGTTTCTCCATTATATATAAGCTGTGATACATCTGGCAAATCCCTGATCATTGTGGTGTATTGTGAATTAAAGTAGACGAAACGTGGCCCCAGGTAGAGGTGGGGCTGAACCGACAGTGTCACCGTCAAAAGCGACTCTATTTACTCCGCAACTGATCAATTTCCTTGTGCTATAAATAACCGAGAAGATATATCTAGGTGTTTCAGACATTTCATAATACAGGGTTATTCAAAAAGAATGAACCGATTTTATTACGCAATATTTTATTAAAGGAAAGGAATACAAAACTCCAGCCAAGTCACAAGTATTCTACTCACAATCAACTTTTATTTCCTGTCTTACAAGTGTTCAATGTCGCCACCACCTGCAGCACGGGCAACATCAATGCCTCCCAGGCGCGTATCAGCATATCACGATGCATTGAGTTAATCGCTGTTGTTATTCGATGTTTAAGGTCATCGAGGTATGAAGCACAGTTGGTAGCGCCCTTACTTCCTATTCCAGAGGTTCTCTTTTCGAAGTCTAGTAGTAAAGAGGGGCTGAGTTAAGTGTGTTTATTGTGATTTACTTCAGTCCTTCCAGAAAAATTCTAAAAAATGCTTTCAAACAAGACACAGTCTCGATTTACTACATATAAACAAATTCTTATGTATGAGTATGTCGCTAATATATGTATTTAACACAGCGGTGTCAGATAAATTATCAGTCACCAATAGGCTTATTAATTAAGGTTAAAATACGGCACACTTTGAAGATCTACTACAATACACTGAGACTGTAGAAGCGGGTTTTCATAGAATCTGTTCATTTCGGAACCTGTGCAGGCAATTTCGCGAATCAGGACATAACTAAGATCTCAGTCCTTTGCCTTGGCGTAACACTGGTCTAGGCCTACGGTTTGAAGGTACACGTCCTTGCCAAAGTCGGCAATCTAAGTGCAGCTTTCTGCATAAAAACGCATTATACTTCGAAGGGCAAGCAGATGAGAAGAATAAACAGTGGTGAATACAAGGAGGAGGGAGAAAAGGAAGTAAAAATAAGTAAAATGTACAGGAAAATGAAAAGAACAAGAATAGAAGGATGAAGAGAAAATAAGGTGGAACAAAATAAGCGAAATAGCTTCATGTCATATAACCCCATCTTTCTGCGAGGAAACCAATTCTGTTCATAAAGTTCAACTTCTTAATTCTAACGCCTCTGGATATCGAAAGGATGCCATACCATTAATAAAATTCCGATAATGTAGATCGGCTGGATGATGGCATCGGGGTTAGGAAACTTCAGGTTCCTTAGTCGCGTGTAGCAGTCTGAGCTACTGGCGGTGGTTCCCAATAATGATGACATGTTACTGTGCACTTGTGCAGTCAGATGCAAGCACTGCCATCTGTCGGTGAGGCTCCTCATATCCGAGACTGTGTCCGAATCTTTTGGAAACACCAATACTCGGGACGCTTCACACGCTCTGTTCACACTTTCGTAATATATAAATTACGAACAGAAAAAAATTATCTTTTGTTCTTGAAGAGATATTTTGAAGACAAAACTGAAAGCATTTAACCTTTTAAAGCCTAATGGTTACTATATGCACGACCTGGTTTAACATACTAGAATTCTGCATTCTGCCCACACAGTGTGTTTGTGTGTTTCATATGGTTCTCACAATAAGCATCGGATGTTTTCCTAAACAGCATTAAACGGTTGGTCCTTGTAGCGGAGACACAGTGTGTTTCCTGTGAGGTACGAACTGAATTTTTTATATTTAGTTTGGAAAAAATTCGGTCTTTAAAGGTTAAAGGGTAAACTAATGTTTTCAGAAAATTTATTAGAAACAAATTCATTATTTGTGTGTAATTTAAAAATTTCCCAGCCGATAGACAATGAAACCAGTATTATGCAATTCGAAAATTGTAATCATATGGTCGAATCCTGCTACAAACAAAGACATATAAATTACCAGTCAATAATTTCGTGGACTGACCGCAAAGTGTCGTTGCAGTATACTACAGCGGATATGTTGCACGATATGATGCCCTACTAGTTCATCTCTCGTCACAGCAAGAGGCAGTTGTGTGCAAATAGTGTAAGCAGAACTACGGCCTCTATTGTGAACTGCAGTTATATTCGGGTGGCGGAAACTGAAAATGAAGCAGTTTGAAGAACGGGCAAACATCAAGTTCTGGCAGAAACTAGGCAAATCCCCTAGCGAAACATTTGGCGTAAGGTAGAATTGGCTGTTGCTACACGACAACGCCCCTGCACATCGCTATGTTCTTGTCCAAGAGGAACTGGCAAGGCAACAGATCACCGTTTTGCCATACCCTCCGTACTGACCTGATCTCGCACCGCGCGATTTATTTCTCATTTACCGCTTGAAAGCAAAGCTACGTGGTCGTAGATTTCAGTCGTCCGAGGAGGTCGTCAATGTCACAAAAGACGCCGCACGGGAATTTCCCGCCAACTTGTTTCAGCAACGTTTTCGGCAGACTTGCATAGCGGCCAACGACAACTATTTTGAGGGTCGATGTGGATCTTTGTAAGTGTATGTGAATACCTTGTATATGATGTATATGATGCGATAAAACCACAGTCCACGAAATTAATGACTGTACCACGTATATCCCATCGGCGTTTATTTGTGTAGTGTTGATCCTTACAGGATTAGGTCGACCATAGTGTTTATGCTCAGAATTCACTGTATCAGAATCAACTATAAATCGGAACGGAAACCACAAGTTTCTCTGAATGTTGGCTATATGCCCACTTTAAACGCTGAGTACCTCAGTACTGGTCGGCTATATTCATACTAATTTGTATACTTTCTAACCGAGAGGGATTAAAGACACAGCGAATATCCCTGAAAGTTCTTCCGAGGATTAAACAAAAAGAAAATGCAACTAATCTTCTGGGATATAAAACCACGCGGTCCCTTGAAAATCAAGCGAGGAACATACAGCCTCGATCCTCAGGGTTGGAGAGTAAGATGAACAAGAAACCAGCAGTCTGCAGCCACCTACTCACACTTGCTCCCGGATCGCGGATTTTTCTACCCTGAAGATGGAGGTGAGACGTTCCTCCGAAACGTAGGCTCACACAACATCTGCATGGCGCCACATTCCAGAAGACGGAATTCTTCATAGTCGTCATTGTTAAAACTTCAAATTTTACAGGAATATTTATAACCACCGCAGTTATAGACTCAAATCCTACAAACAAAAAGTGGAGTGACGATTGCAAAGATGATTTCTAATGCGAATGTAACATTATGAAACCGACTGAATCTTGAGCTATTTATGGCATGTCTTCGAGTAAATGAATGACGATAAATGAAAGAATGATTATGAATGATAATTTTTAGAAAATATATGAAATTAACGACCGTAGCTTGTACCAATAACATTCTTCTCCTTCTCTTTCTCCTTGTTAGTGTCCTTGTCCCTGTCCTTGTCCTTGTCCTTGTCCTATCTTGACAAATTAGGTTCTCTGGCTTGTGCCCATTCAGAATTAATTCTGGAATTTATATCTTAAAAACTGTAAGGAGGACTCCTTGGATGGATGATACGCCCATCGCAAGGCCGTTACCAACCCAAAACAACAAAAAACACAGGAAGAACGCAGACAGACATCTATGCCTCGAGTGGGATTCGAACCCAGGATAGCAGCGTTTAAGCGGGCGAAGATATTTCATGCCTTAGTCCACGCCAATATTTTTTTTGAGGGAGAGAAAACTTTGTAAGGATAGCTTGTCCATATTCTCAGATTTGAACAAGGGACTTCTCGAATACGAATCGAATGCGCTAATCACTCAGCAGAACGATTCCCTGTTAAGGAACGAAGCAGAAAGTAGGCCAGTCATCTGCATACAAGCGAAGCCTACGAACACAGCGTCATAGATTTATCTTGCATCAGAGAAGTCCATTGTTTGCATACACACGAGAAAAAATAACAGAAAGGAGACTCCGCTGGCATTTCCGTACATACACATATTTTTTTACGCTCTGAATAACTTATTCAAATCAGTAGAAACTTAAAAACACGCATACAATTTTTTTTCCTTTTTATTTTTTCTCTCAAACTGTCTGGTGTCGCGCGAGCTGTATCTCCCTCTCTTTCTTCCTTTAACTTTCGCATAATTTGCAGTTTTCCGGCGCTCCTCTTTCTCTTCCTTTAACATGAACCCTTCAACTAACCGCCATATTTTTATATAAAGTTTTCCTGTTCTTTTGACTAGCCACTTTCCTTGCATTGTGTAACAGCTGGAACGGATTGCATCCTCTCTTTCAATTCTTTTTTTTTACTTCCCACTTCTTCATTCTCTTACATATTATTTTTCCGTCTTCCTCACAGCTGGTTCCCACTTACCGTTATCTTCAAGGCTTCTTTGTTCTTTCGCACGCTTACAATCATTGCTGATCTGTTCCTCCTTGACAGTTAATGTGACACTGATATGCACATTGTTCACTGAATTCCCAGAAGTTTAGATATATTAAACATGTTGTCTCTTTCGCAGTAAGAATATGAATATCATAAAGATATAAATACCTACACAAGGACATGGAGAGTTCGATCTAATGGAGATTTAGGGAAATATGACCAGAATATATCGACAACATAATAAAATACTGTTCTAATAAAGTGGCTAGACCATTCGGAAAGAATTTCTGAAAGTCGAACACCAAAGATGCCCCATCAATATAAAGTGCGTTACATAGATGTAAGTTGTATGGATATTCGAGAGAAAGATAGAACACTTTTCAACTGTGTAGCCTGAACTGGAAAAAAGACTCAACCCATAACGTTGATGATGTTGGCAGAATATTCAGAAAGAGTACACTCTGCACTTCGTAATATAGAACTGATTAAATACATTCTTGTAGCAGTTTATAAATTGATGTGCTAGGAGTCTAAAGGGGTACGCGGTAGCGTAGTTGGTTGAGGCACTATGCTACAAGCCGGAAGATCGCGGGTTGATTCCCGATGAATTCACTGGATTTTTCAATTGACCTAATCCTTCCAGCCGCACTATGGCCTTGGGGTCGACTCAGCCTCTAACAGAAGTGAGTACCAGGAATTTTCCTAGGAGATAAAGGGCGCCGGCACGTAAGACTGACAACCTTACCGCCATCTGTGAGCCGATTGTCTAGAAAATGTTGGAGCCTCAAAGTCTGACAACTCTATGGGCCTTCACGGCCTGCTACAGGGATAGATTTACTTAAAAAGATATTAGTTAAAATTTATTGTGGCTATGGCTTGTAAATGGCGTGGAACTTGGTCTCTGACATTAGGGGAAGAGAAAAGATCTAGGGTCTCTGAGACCAGGTTGCTAAGGAGAATATGTGGACCTAAGGGGGAAAAGGCGACAGAAAGCTAACCGTATAATGACGAGCTGCATAATTTGCATTCTTCGTCAAATTGTATATAGATGACAAACTGGAGGGTTATGTAGCACCCACAGAACAGGGCAGAAAAGGCGTGCAGGGTTTCGGCCCGAAATTCTGAGGAACGGAGACCTCTAGGAAGACTTAGGCATAGATGGATCTTTTTAAGGATGGATTTTAAAGAAGTGTGGTGTGCATGAATGGACTAGATTTGTCTGGCTCAGAACGTAGTTCGTTCTTTTGAAAGTGGCAGTGACAGTTCTGGCTTCATAGAGGCGAGAATATTTTCAGCGTCTACGCAACATTTAGTTTTTCATGGACTCATTTCATGCAGTTAGTAAATCATGAGTTATTAATAGGCATATTTTTAAATGTCTTCAATCAGTATTTGTGCATACAAATGTGCATTGAGAGCATAAACGTGAAATAAATGCGGACATCTACATATCTGTGTTCCACCCAATAATTATCGCCTATTTCGTTAAGACCACTGACAGGGGAATATGTCCATATGTCCGACTCTAGGTTATATAAGAAGACACATTGAGTGGGAGCGACAGTTACGGTTATAGATTCTACAGTTCACTATTGTTATTATCTGTCTGTGTATACTGTGCAGCTGCAATAATCCTATAGGACAGTTCAACTAGTGGTTGTCTCTTCATATGACACCACCACAGAACAACTCACATCGAACAAAGTATTTATTTTCTCCACAGATATCATATCTGTGGTAACTTAGGACCCATGTCCCAGTCAAGAAACTCATCAGAATGGGTGACAGCTTCAGTGCGTCTTACTAATATTGTGGAGGTCCCATCACGAATTCAGTCCGAGAACCGTATATGCTTACTCAATATTTAAATGGTTTTCTCAGCTCCTTCAAGAAATTCAATAAAAGGGTAAATACTACACAATGAAGACACATGGGGTAGTGGAGACATAGCTACAACAATTTTTAACTTAACACTAGATGGGGATGAGTGGTCAGTTTCACGCCTCGGCCGCTTCGTCTATCCACTGGATAGGAGGCTGAATGTGACCCAATCAAGAAACTCAATGTAAGCAGTTTAAAAGAGGGCTTACCGGATCTTATCACATTATTTCGAACAGTTCTATTGCATTCCATTTGAGGTTCTATAAACTTAGCGAGGGAATGTTAATATTGAGTGATTACTTCTTATTTGGTATGTCCCGTATTCGATTCTGACTGTGGTTGTTCGGGAGGGTTCTCCATCTCGAAGCGAATACTGATAACAGTGCATTAAACTGAATGACGATTGTTCTCTTTCGTTTTCTTTCCAGTTCACCATTTGCAATCAACGCTATATAACGTAAGCAGTTTTTTTATTGCTGGTGGGGTGGGACTAAGTCCCTTGTGCTGCGGCCACTTCTGGCCTATTGTACCAGCGCCAAATGATAGGTGAGGGTGATTGTGGAGCAATTGGTGGACTGAAGACTGGCAGAGAAAACCGAAGTACTCGGAGAAAACCTGCCCCAGCGCCACTTTATCCACCACAAATCTCACTTGACCAAACCCGGGATCGAACCCGGGCCGTCGCCCGAGAAGCCAGCGACTAACCGCTTGAGCTATGGCGTTGCCTAACGTAAGCAGTTAAGAAACGTCGTTAAATATACTAAGACGTAAACAAGAACATAAACTCAGTAGCTCATACAACATTGTAAACTGCGGGTAAATTACAAAGTTGTTGGACAATGAGTATAATGTTGTAACAGGTACGCCATAACAAATGCTCAGAGGTTTGTGTACAGTGCATGGTAAGACAACAAAGTTGGCGACCGCCATGTTTTGTGCTGTTAGAGGGATGTTCAACCCTCCTGCACCCCCTTTCTCCCACCGTCTAACTCCACTCCCCTGTTTGTTTACCGGGTGGAGTAGAGACACGGTTGGAAAACACAGTAAGAAGAAAGAACTCAGGTAGATAACACAAACATGACTCTCTTTATGCTTCCATCCCGGAATGCGTAGATGCCATTAATTCGTTCCCCCGGTGAGCGCGGTTGAATAGAATTAGTGGTTGTTAAACATTAGAAACAAGCAAGATTTGAGGCTTTCACGGCGGTGACTATGAAGAAAGCAGTCTTCTGGGATTTGGCACCGTGTATATGTGGTGTTAACCGACGTTTCGGAGGAACTATCGCCTCCATCCACCCTGAAGATGGAGGCGNCCTCCATCCACCCTGAAGATGGAGGCGATACGTTCCTCCGAAACGTCGGTTAACACCACATATACACGGTGCCAAATCCCAGAAGACTGCTTTCTTCATCAGAAACATGGCTCATGAACTAACTTTTGGTTCTATAGCGAAATGACTTAAAATATAAATTCCAAATTAAGAAAAAGAAAACTCGTAATGACGTCATATACAATATACTATCTGCGTTCGCATGTTTTATATTTCAAACAAGTTAACGAACTGGGGCTTCGTGCCATGCCACGGTAGGGCACAGGCCTTGAAAGTAAGTTCCATAAGCATTGTAGACGGAGATGGGCGGACAACTTTACGCTCCGGCCGCTTTCCCTTCGATATCCCGTGCAATGAATGTCAAGCAGGTCTCAAGGCTGGTCTGAACTGAGTAGGAAGGAGAAAATTCCCTCCCTTGATGAAGAAACTTAATGAATATCGATTAAATTTACCCTGGGAAATCTGCACTACACGCTGCATGTTAAGCACAGATTTGATTCAGAAAGACACGAACTTCAAGACTGATGCAAATTTTCAATGAGTCCGTTTAGATTTCATGCACTCTCTACCCACTCACTCACTTCCTGAGAAACCACCAATTGTGCAGCTACTCAAGAAATTCCCAGTTTTTATGAAATCCCCAAGGTTCATTACCGTGTTCACAAGAGCTCTCCACTGGTCCATATCCTGAGTCAGATCAATCCAATCCATACCATCCCATCATATCTCTCTAAGATCCATTTTAACATTGTCCACAAAACTACGTCTTGGTCTTCTCGGTCGTGTCTTTCCCTCTGGCTTTCGCACCAATATCCTATATGCATTCCTCTTCTCCCCCAATTGTGCTACATGCCCTGCCCGTCTCATCCTCCTTAACTAATCATTCTAATTATACTTGGAGAAGAGTACAATTTATGAAGCTCTTCATTATGTAGTTTTCTCCAACCTCCTGTTACTTCAGCTCTCTTCGGCCCAAACATTCTCAACACCCTGTTCCCAAACACCCTCAGTCTATGTTCCTCACTTAATGTCAGAGTCCAAGTTTCACACTCATACAGAACCGCAGGCAAAATTATAGTTTTCTGTATCCTAATTTTTACATAGCTGACGAGAAGACAAGAGTTCTGAACTGAATGGTAACAAACATTACCCGAGTTCAATCTCCTCTTAATTTCCTCCTGAATCGGGGTTTAATTTGTTATCGTCGTTCCCAAATATCTGAACTGTGTCACATTTTCAAAACATCTGTTAGCACTCTTTATATAATGATTTTGCCCTGCATTTTGATGACGAGACAGCAACACATACTCAGTTTTCTTGCATTCCGCGCTTGAGAATTATTTTCAACTTAGCAGATTTTTCAGAGGTCCATCACAGTGGCGGCAAGGTCTAAGACATGAACTGTCTTCGCCTGCTCAAACGCTGGGATCGTGGGTTCGAATCCCAATCAAGACATTGATGTTTGTGCGTGCTTTTATTCTGTGTTTGTGTTGTTCTGTGTGTAGGTGGCGCCCTTGTAACGGACTGATCCAGGGTCCAAGGAGCCTTACCGACTGTATAAAAAGATTAAGGAACTCAAAAACTGGCCAAGGACCAAAAAAGGGCTGAGGAGCCATAGACAGAGTCTTCACAGAATATTAGTAGAAGCATCCAATGAAGGACGATGAAACGAGAGGAACATATAAAATAAACTTAATCGGAAGAATTGAGGGAAACGAGACATATGTAAATTGGAGAATAATATGAAAATGGATATTAAATTTACAGGGTGTGATAAGATCATAAATATGGATAATTTTGGTGTTGTAGAGAACATAATAGGCCTGATGAATATTCCGGATAGCAGAAGGCCAAGATTCCTGGATTATTTCACGATCAGCTCCTAAATAAGGACTATGCTTCGTGCAGCTGGTTAATATTTTTGCAGACATTTGATACGCTCCTTGAATAAAGGACAGACCAATCGCAAGCTCTTCTGCGAGAGGGAACGTATTCATGCTATTAGAGAGATACCAATTCGCAATTCTAATTTGATTTCAAGACCGTGTATACTTTGACCATGTGATTACAATAATATTGAAGTAGATTATTTCTGGGGAGTCGCTTAAGGAAATCTATGGCATTCCTGTTTACAGTCATGTAGAGTTGGCTCAAAATTGTTTGCTTAAAATTTGTATTTAGACCGCTGGCAATCAAACTGACTGTAATTCGAGCAATTGATTCGGACATAAAATATGCAATGGTAGTGCAGACATATCCCCAGACTGTGTGTTCACTATATGTATTTGATATAAAGATGGAGTAATAATAATAATAATAATAATAATAATAACAATAATAATAGCAGATATAACAGCAAAGAAGAAGAGGAAGAAGAAAAAAGACTCAACAAATACACTCGTCGGCATTTCCGCGACGAATGAAAAATTAAGACGGAGGAATGGAAAAATCTTTGAATATATTTATTAATATTCTTTCTCTCTTTCTTTACGTTCTCTTATACGCAACATGAGGAAGTACTGTGGTCAGACGTTTTGAAAGCCCCTTAGTATGAAAAAAATTGCCAGGAATGTTTATATGCAGGTAGGTGAACCTCAGCAGTAGAACGGATGCTGTTCATAATCGGTATTACAGAGTTCACCCATCACAGGTCGGTGGCCAGTTAATATGGACATT
Organism: Cryptotermes secundus; assembly: GCF_002891405.2. Classification (NCBI taxonomy): domain Eukaryota; kingdom Metazoa; phylum Arthropoda; class Insecta; order Blattodea; family Kalotermitidae; genus Cryptotermes; species Cryptotermes secundus. The sequence continues at coordinate 2,455,900 of NW_019731271.1, read as the reverse complement.
CCATCTCCAAAAATATGGACTTTCACAGGGGAACTAACAAAAATTTCGATTTTTCTGTGAAAAACCTAATGATTTTTATTAAATTTCATACTCCATTGAGACCATCTTCCTAAATAACATCAACAGGAAAACAAAGGTTTGTCCTTCGGGGGTTCCAAAGAGTGATGCACATTTTCTCGTAAATTATTGACCGATTCTGAATGAATTTAAAGTATTTACACAGATAACAAAGTTGTGCTCTGTCAACGGTATGTGAGAAAGAATGTGCAATGTCTTGCACCGAATTTTTATTTCTTACAGATGTGAAACAACAAATTTGAGCATTTGAATATATACTGTATAGCGTAAGGGAGAGTGCGTTCATATGTTGCGTGTTACGTGGTAGTAAAATTAACAGCACCATGAGCAAGAGCAGCATAAATTACAATAAATTAAAACACACAAAACATATCTCCCTAACCTGAATTCCCATTAGAATATCCAGACGGAAATATCTGCAACAGAAGTGCTTAACTCAATGGTCTACCTGCAAGCAATTATCTGTAGACCTGGCTTCAGACCTACTGAGTGAAGAGATCGTCACGTCGATTCTCAGATTCTCGCAGAGGTGAACATAAGGAGCACGATAAAAACCGTATATTACTCTTCTTCCGCGAATTCAAGGACAGAATCATGACCCCTTCCCAGACTCTAGGAATTGTCTGTCCACGTTTTTCTTGAACGTCCAGTATGCCGTTTTCAAGAGTGGCCGCGCCATAGCTCAAGCGGTTAGTTGCTAGCTTCCCACAGCGGCGGCCCGGGTTCGATCCCGGCTCTGGTCAAGTGGAATTTGTGGTGGACAAAGTGGCGCTCGGGCAGGTTTTCTCCGAGTACTTCGGTTTCCCCTGCCAATCTTCATTCCACCAACTGCTCCACAATCACCCTCACCTATTATCTGGGGCTGGTACAATAGGCCAGAAGTGGCCGCAGTACAAGGGACTTAGTCCCACCCCACTAGCAATAAAGAAAAGCCGTTTCCAAACAGGGCGATTAAAAAATACATGCCACGGAAAAGTTCAGGACGAATCATTTCGACACTGTTATTCGTATCCTTCCACCATTCGTTCTCTTCCTAATTGTTTATTATTTTCATGTATTTAAGGTTAGCGTGTCGCATAATAATGGGTTCTGGGTTTGATGACTGGATTAATTTAACACTCACAAGTCGTAGCTAGAAATAATTATAACACTCTAAAGATTACTGTGCCAGTCACGGTAGCCCAGCGGTCTAAGGAATGTGTACTGTCTTCGCTCCCTAGGATACTGGGATCGTGGGTCAAATCCCACACAAGGCATGCACGTTTGGTGTGTATACATTTATGCTATGTTTGTGTTGTCCTGTGTTTAGGTAGAGGCCTTGCGAGGAGCTGATTACCCGTCCAAGGAGTCCTACCGTCTGTAAAATGATCATGGAACTGAGAAATCAGCCCTGTGCTGAAAAGTGGGAGCGAAGAGGAAGAAAAATAAGAGATTATGGTAAATATAGCACACAAAACAAAGCCTTCAACGTCTGTTTTCATTACTCGTTGCTAGGTAACAGATCTCAACAATGGCTCTATACCTTCACAAAGTTTTCCTATTCGTTTCATGGCAACGGCTTTTAACACAGGAACTACATCAGTCACACTCCGGATATCACTATGAAGTGTTCTTGACATTTGCTGTTCAATCACCTTTGACTGCCGACCCTCCAGAACTGGACCGAATTCTCCAATATCCTTAGTCAAAGTCTGAGTCTTATGTTATGACCGACGGTCAGTCTGCCAGTTTGTCTTGGAATAAAGCACTCATCTGGGGCTTACGACCAGATTTTTATTACTGTCAGGTAGTTGCGAGTTTGTTCACACGGGACGCTCACTCTCTCTCTGACGACAAGACGGGTCTGTCGTTTACAATTGATGCTGGTCCTCGCCAGCTAAGTCATTCTCGGGTTCGAATCCCGTGGAACCCCATAGAAAATACCTTTCTCTATTGTTGCAGACGTGTTACCAAGCAACTTCCTAGGCAAGTGTCTCGACGCGCGTTTTGAATTTCGTTGCCTAGCATTGGATTTCTCTTATTGTTGTCACACGCTTAAGCGGCAAGGAGTTTAACAATCTGTTGCCTAGCAATGGGTATCTCTGTTACATTTCTATTAAAACTTCTAATTTTAACCCCTAGTGAGATACAGAACACTAGCCAGCATTTCAACGCTGCATTTTCAGTTATTCTAAGATTCCGACAAAGAAAGTATTTTCAAATATTTTTTTTATATATTTCATCAAACTCATTAGACCGGTATATGAAGTACATTATTTAGACTTGTAGCTAACGTAACAACATTACAGACATACAGCCTTCTTGCACTTAAACAATGAGGGTAGTTTTGTTGGGACTTGCAAAAACTGCGCAGACACACTTCCCGCGAGAGAAACATCAGAAAAGGGACCTGGTGCCAGGTACAAATGTCCAAAGTTACACAAAGAGAGATAAGGAGTGCTGAACAATGCGAAACAGTGATATCTTTCCTTGATCGTCGCCTGCTTTACCCCAGCTATTTTCCTGACACTAAAATAAACAGAAATTAAGGCTAAAATGCTGGCAATATCCAATCGTCTTGAATGTTAGCTCGACGACAAAATTATACTAAGTGAACGAAGATTCCTCTACATTAACATGTTTTATAATGCACAAGGGGCCAGTCACAGTAGCCGCGTGGTCTAAGGCATGAACTGCCTTCGCTCGCTTGGACGCTGGGATCATGGGTTCGAATGCCACTGAGGGTATGGATGTTTGGAGGGTGTATGCGTTTATTCTGTGTCGACAAATCTATTGGCGAATAATCGACTGGTCAATCTGACCAAGAGCCCGACAAATCAACCGACTACCAAAAACGATAATAAATAATCGATCAATTATCGGCCAATAAGCCGACCAATAAATAAAAAAATAAATTGACCAATAATCAACCGATTATCGAGCAATAAACCGACAACAAATAAACATACCACCATTAATCCGACCACGAATACACCAATAACCAATAATCGACCAAACAATCAATCAATTACGGGCCAATAAAGCGACCAATAATAGACCAAACTATTTACCAATAAACGGACTAATAAACCGACCACTAATAACAGAACAATGCATCGACCAATAAACCGACCAGAAGTCATCGACCACCAATAGTAGACCAAACAATTATCGACCAATAAACGGACTAGTGAATTGGCCACCAATAATCCACCAATAATTTGCCAATAAATCGATCACCATTAATCAACAATCAATCGACCAATTACCGACCAATCAATTGATCATCTATAATCGACCATCAATAATCGGCCACTAAATCGACCAATACTAAAAAATAATCGATCAAAAATCGACCTATCATCGACAAATAATCAGCCATTCAATTGAAACATTTCTATATTACTCATGCNGTGTGCGTTTTTCTGTGTTTGTCTACAGGTAGAGGCCTTGCGACGAGCTGATCACTCGCCCAAGGAGTCCTACCGTATGTGTAAGATCTAGTAAACCGAAGTGAAACGGAGAGTTTCATGGAGGTAGGCCTAGGCCCAAATTGGGGCTGTAGCGCCACAGGGAAAAAAATGTATGTACAGTACATATCCAAAGCAATCATCCAGAATGCTTCAATTTCTTGGCTGAGCAGGTATCCGTAGTGTGAAATAGACCCCACAAAATAAGTGGAGCCTTATTACTACAATCGCAAAATCTGCGGCTGTACCACTGTGGATACCTTGTCTTCTAACATAAAGTAAACCGCAGATCTTAACCACAAACATTCTAGAAGTTGCATTCATGGCCACAGAGCTTCCTAGTGACTTGCTGCAACAAAACCATCTTGGGTCGACATTAACTCCTCACTACAGTTCTGTCAGACATTTTCCTCTGAAGCTAGTTTGCATAGCCTTGTAACGTCGACGAATGGTAATTGTGAGGCGATATTCAAGGTGACACTTGGGACCGTCCAGTTGCTCTACTGACACTGAATACAGACAGCATCCCAGACGTTAAAATTTTAACAGTTTAATATATCCAATACTGCATAATTATAATATGGTTTCTTGTTATTCTGGATTTCATATCTCACCTGAAATCTAACATTATATCAGTCATAAATTTGCTTATTGTGAAGTAGAAACTTTGGGTAAGAGCAGATTAAATTCGAGAAATGCTTGCTACTCTTCAACTCTTATCTTCCCACTCATTATCCAGAAACGAAAAGTTTAAAACTATAATTTTCCTGTTACTTTATGCGCGTGTGAAACTTTTTTCAGCCTAAGGGAAGAGCTCTATCTTGTGGGACGAAACGTCGTGTAATCAATTGAAGTTCAACTAACGTTTCGAAGAAAGATGTAATTTCCGTCTTGAGGGTCGAAGAATAAGCCCCAAAAAAAAACCACGATGAAGCAGGCAGCAAGCATAGCTTGCTCATTCTTCGATCCTGAAGGTAGAGGCGATATATTCCTCCGAAACATCAGTTTACTTGCAACGGAATACACGGTTTCATATCCCAGAGGACAAAACTCTTCATAACAACCACTGTGATAACCTCAAATTCTACACAAACTAATAGACGATTGTGCAGTGTGGGGTTTTGATGACAGGGTGCTGAGAATTTCTGAACCAAGTCGAAAGGAAGTAACCGTGGGACGAAGAAAAGTGCTAAATGATTAACTTTATAATTTTTATAACCATTCATGTATGATGGACTCAATGAGGGTGGGACTGGCGCGAAGTCTAATATCCGTGGAAAGATCAGAAATGAATGTGACATAATAGCCGACAAACCAGAGGGAGGGTATCAAGCCTGAGACATAGACAGAATAGTAGACTTATTAAAGTTTATTGAAGGAAACAATACGTGAAAAGCGTGTGTAGTCATGAACTGAATTCAAGCGGTTTAAGGCCCAGTTACGTAATGTTGTGAGACGGAAATGAACCTTCTGGTCCCGTAAGAGGTCGAGGATCATTTGACCATGTGAGCAACTAAGAGTATCGAGCAGGTGAGGTGTCAATAAATTTGGTTAAGGTGTCCAAGTAGGCACTGACTCTCTGAGGCTGGTTAATTCTGAAACCAGTTAAGATCTGGGTCAAGCTGAAATAGAAAGACGTGTGAAATTATACAGCATGGGTCGATATACGAGCAAAATATCATTTTACAGTGCTTTGGAGACAGATTGGCCGTCGCTGTGGTCTAGTGGTCACCGTTCTTGGCTACAGATCCAGAGGTCCGGGTTCGATTTCCGGCGCTACCAGATTCTTTCGGAGAAGTAGTGAGTCTGGAACGGGGTCCACTCAGCCTCGTGAGGATAACTGAGGAGCTATTTCAAGGAAATGGCGGCTCCGGTCTAGAAAACGAAATTAGCGGCCGTGGGGATTCGTTGCGCTGACCACGCGATATCCTCTATCCGTAAAAAAGTTGCCACTAAGCTTCGCCTACGAGCGGCGGTCGCTCGGTCGCTCGGTCGGTATGGTTCGCTTGCGGACTGAAATCACGGAGTTTTTTTTTCTTTTTTTGGAGACAGAGTAGCAATTGAGAACCATGACCAGCCAACATATTATAAAAATCGAATATAACGCTTTAAAGGATATCGTTCCTGGGTTTAGTCATAAAGCTCCTGGCTCGAATTCGTGTCCTATATAAATAGGGCTACTGTACTGTTGTTATAGAGATTGTAGAAACAAACGTTTAGATGACGCACTGACATGCAGTTCAGCACTTATGACCATCCTAACTGAACACTGCGGTTGGTGATGAGCACTCGCGCTTCGTCTTTAGGAGGTCACGTGTTCAAATCTTAACTCCTGACTGAAATTCATCTCCATTCTCATCATTTTCTTTAGAATATTATGACCGGATATATTTAAATTAAGCCATGGCCACCTCGTTACGCGGTCTTTCCCATTCATCGCCTATCAATGCAACCGTATATGCGTGAAGTATTAGGAATTTTAACGGCTGTTAAATAACGAGTACATATGGGAAGTGCGGTGACAGACATCTTGTAGGTAAACTCCTACCAATCTGTAAGGCGTATCATCAAATAACATAGAGTTCTTCAAAGAATAACAAAGTCCTGTACATGTCCCAAAGAAAGGTGATCCAATTTTTTATCAATGATAAAATCAGAAAGGAAAGTTTTTTTTTCCCACGATGGTGAATATGTCATTTATTTTAAAGGCTTGTAAGAAAAAATAAATGAAAATTATATTATTAAGAAATAATAAATTCAACATGTAATACCTTAAATATAATTCTACATATTTCCACAAATATAAATAGAATTAGCAATTATAAAAACTCATATTCATGTTCTTCATATCATAAGATTTGAGGTTTTCTCAGAGGTGACTATGAAGAATGCCGTATTCTGGGATGTGGCGCCGTGTAGATCTTGTGTTAACCGACGTTTCAGAAGAACGTATCGCCTCCATCTTCAGGCCTGCAGCCACCTGCTTAGCTGGTTCCTCACTAGCGGATTTTTCTACCCTGAAGATGGTGGCGATACGTTCCTCCGAAACGTCATTCACACAAGATCTACACGGCGTCATATCCCAGAAGACCAGAGGAAGATATTATCATATTTGTTCTCGAGGACCCGAAAACAAGGTCACTCATCTGTTCTAAGAAGAAGTATCAAAAAATCGCCGTATATTCGGGCTAATATGGTAAATGGCAATCTTGCCATACAGTGTCACACTAAATGAACTCAGTGGACGATATGAGGAGTTGCATAATCTAGGATCCAGAGAACTGTTAAAACCGGCACATCAACTGCATATTTCAGATACGAAACACACGTTATGAGTACGTCACTTTCTAATGCACCGTGAATGACTTTTTCATTGTAATCCGCGGCTTTCGATACCGGCCGGCCCACCTGCAGTAAGTATTGTCCTGAGGCCAATATCACCTTAACAGTTCCTGCGTTGATTTGGGGATTCCATGGAATTAAATGTAAGGTTTATCCAGCGTGTAATGTGCACGGGCTTTCTTCCGCTTCTAACTATGCTCAAAACTGCATTTCATGTGCGCCATTATACACCCTTACCTTACAGCCTCAAGAAGTGGCTTCAAACGAAACTTGAATTAGAGAAATAATTCCCAGTTCCAAGCTTCATATTGTCAAGGCCAAGTAAGATTGTGCGTTACGCCCAGATTTATAAACGTAACTACCATATGACCAAGGATTCGGAGTTCGAATTCCGGGGGGGACAAGAATTTTTACTTCTACATGTCGTCCAGACCGGTTATGGGGCCCATCCAACCTCCTATCCAAAGAGTATCGAGGGCTCTTTCCCAGTGGGTAAAGTGACCAGGGCGTGAAGCTGACCACTCACTTCCAACTAGTTCTGAGAGCAAGAAAACTTGTATCCATACATCCACTCCCCCATACATCTTCATGAGGTAGCGCCGAATTAGTTAAGCACAGGGACAACTTTACCCTTTCTTTCTCGCCTCACCTGAGGACGGAAACATTTTCATTTTCCGAACCGTCGTTTTTTCTATTTTCTAGAATACTGGACGATGGGAAAAAGCAGAAAAACCAAATAATTCCCTAAGTCATCTACTTCATAAGAGAAAGTACGAAGTTTCTTTGGAGTCAGCCTCAGGTTCAGTCAACTCTGCCCCTATTAAGGCCTCCTCCCGTGGCGTACTTTTACTTTCTCATATACACGGTATATGCAAGGAAAAATTGTGATAAGGAAAAAAAACCGATACTGAGATTCTAACGGATTTACCAGTTTTAGCCCCCATGAAAATTAAAACGTGGTTTCCGGAATGCCGTCTTCTGTCTGTCCGTATGTTTGATGGATTGATGGATGTGCGCCTTGCTATCGCCTAAACGATTGTAAGGACATTATTCAGATTCAGTATTTGAGAATTTATCTTTGACAGGTCGCTGTTCGGTGAGTACGAACAGTCTACTTCTAAAATTATGGACCCTTCGGTTGAGCTTCAAAAAATGAGGTGTTGGTATTCTCGAAGACGGTTATAAAGATTTTGATTACTTTCAGAAATTTATGGGGACTACCTCCCAAAATAAAACTGCAATGAAATTGTATAGGTGGTATCTTCAGGGAAACAACCGTGCGTGCACTATGGGAACAAATGCGAAATGTTGATTTGGTTCAAACAGCCTTTATCAGTCGGTTGTTGTGTATTCAGTTACCAACAATAATTTACTGAGCAAAAATTCAATTTCTTTTCCTAAGAAACGTTGTCAGGGTCAGTCATATATGAGGAAGCACGTGAGTATCTTTCCGAGGATGTTTCTTCCTTTCTTTCATCCTCTCTTTCTTCTGCTTCCTAATCCCCCACTAATATTCCCTCTGACTCGGCCACTGTTCGTGTTTGTCTCTTTTCTTATCAGATCTGCCTTTGTGGAATGGACCTTTCAAGGTAAGCTGTTGTTTAATCTGTGGTCCTTACATTTCTTCTACTCAGGTTCCAAATGTATTCACTTACTCTCTTTTCCCTTCTATTTACTTTCTCAAATATACAGTAGAGAAGCCGGCATAGCAACTGGCTCCGGGCTGGAAGACCGAGGGGTGAATAATTTTCTTTTCTACTTCGTCCAGACCGGCTCTGAGACCCTCCAAACCTCCTATCCAATGGGTATCGGGGGCTCTTTCCCCGCGGGTAAAGCGGCAGGGTCGTGAAGCTGACCACGCACCTCAAACTAGTGGAATCGGTTGTGCAAGATTAGCTTTACTACGAAACGACTGACTCCAAAATTAATATTTAATAACAATAATAAAACAATGGAGACTTAAACTATTATAATAGTACTTCAAATATGCATTTGAATCTAGGCCTTCGACAAGTATACGTAAGGTAGCTACAAGGAGCCGTCTATTTGCCCAAGACTTAGGAAATGACCAAACTCACGTAACATTGGGAGACAACCCAAATCGCAGTCTTACGCCATTATCCAGTCGTACAACAACACTAAATGCGCCATCAGCGGGTCCAAATAATAATATAATACTAAACAAAACTCTCGTTACATCATCCCAAACTTATACAACGTTGCGATGAAGATGCTCCTTGCCTTCAACGGCCGAAGCGAAGGGTCAGCACATAATTTAGAAACCCCAGCCGAAACAGAATTTACGGACCTAATTCCCTCGATCGATGGCAAGCATACGCGCTTTTAAGTTTTCAGACTCAATCAGACAAAATGGGGTAATGTAAGCCCAGCCACATAATGCAATAAAGCCCCACCAAAATCTCTGTTGCAACGCTCTCGACACACCCGTTGCAACAAGGCAGACCCTTGCTCTCAATGCCCGGAACAAGAATCCAACGGAAATCAGAGAGTGCAACCTAAACACAATTTCAACACCTACCTCGCCGACCGCTGGCACTTGAAAGACAAACTTCCAGCCTTGCATACTTAGATGGAGGTTTTCTTTCTAAACAGCTGGAGGAAGGGGAAATCATATGTTTATGTAATTATAGGGTAACGGTAAACGAGACGACACGGATGTCATGACACGGGGCATGAAGGAGGGAGGATACAGAACCGAAACATTCAATTCAAGAGCCATCCGAACGTTCAACATGGCTCAATCTCTTCCCACTAATCGCCAGGGCGCAAGATCACCTCCCTGTTAACTCTCCATGACGGCCCAGACAATATATTCACAGATCCCCTACACATCCTGAGGCTGTCTGCCTCATCCATCACCCGAGGACACGCATTGCGTGGTGACATGTATGTTCATTGTCATCTCAAAGAATATTACTGTGAACGAATTTGATCCAATTGCATCTGCACGATCCATTTCGCTAAGCCACAACTGAATATTGCCCCCTCATTGGCGCCTATACCTTACACGTAGTTTCTTCTTTGAAGTTTCCAGTGAATGTTGCAACCCACACGAAAATGACGCAAAGACGTCGAAATGGGTCGGTATATTGAGATAATTTAGGGAGTGCGAGTTAAGTGTAATTAGTTAATTTAAATATTAATTAATATACACTACTGAGAACGTCATTTAGAATGCCATTCATACATTTCCTTCACATATGAGTAGATAATCACACGACATCCCGTATGAAGTAGAGAAAACACTGCCATTTCAGAAATACATTTATCTGAAGTAACTTACGCTGTGTCAACACTGTGTAGCGGGGAGTGGCATGATAGGGGCTACCGGTTCCTTAGGCCTCAAATACAGTGCCAATTGTTGACTGTTGAAGTCATCACTTGTACGGCGTGGTTTCAGTCGGGTCTGTAACAGAAAACATGTGTTAAAAGACGCTTGGAATGGTGACATTTAGAAGAAATATAACCAGCAAATTTAAAATGTAATCAGTCGGTAAAGTGACGGGCTACGGGCAGGATGGTCGAGGAAGTGGGGTTTGACTGTCGGCAGAAACAAGAGGGGTTTCTCATCTCCACAGCGTCCAGAGTGGCTCTGGGCCCCATCCAGCCTCCGATCAAAGTGGTACTGGGAACTCCTTCCCCTAAGGTACAATGGCACGGATTTGAATCTCCCTCTTGACGATCTAATGCTGATACTAATGGTGGGTCTACACCTCCACTCCCTCATAGGTCTCCATGGCGCGGTGCTTAATTAATTAAGCTCAAGTAAAACTTTCACTAGTACTCCTCTGGTACCAGTCAGTCAACATTTATGACCGGAAACGTTTCATTGTCGTTATCGTCGGCATCATCATCATTATCTCATCATAATCAACAGCACTAAGCTCTTATCCTGCCAAGGGCACAAGAATTGTAGGTGGTTTAGGGCTTTGAATCCATGTCGGTTTATGCTGCCGCTCGCACTCCGAAATTTGCAAATATCCTAGCCATCGATTTTGGTGATTTATGTCACGGGACTCATATATGCTCTCTCCGGTACTTTTCTAATATTTCCATTGCAGTTTGATACGCCACTGAACATTACTCTAACAGAGATTTAGTAAAGTATGTTTTTGGAATTTCAGTAATCGTGTGCATGTTACTCCTATGCACAACAGTGGGAACCTATTTAGTTTTATACCAACATCACTGTCGCGCTCTCTCTTTGCTTAAGCTGCAGTCTTTTTTTTTTCCTTGGCACTACAGCCACAGTTGGCCTAGGCCTACCTCCATGAACTTCTCCGTTCACTTCGGTTTTTCTTGATCTTACACATTCGGTAGGACTCCTTGGGCGGGTGATCAGCTCGTCGCAAGGCCTCTACCTGTACACAAACACAGAAAAACGCACACACACAAACAAAACATCCATGCCCTGAGTGCGATTCGAAACCACGATCCCGGTTTCCAAGCGAGCGAAGGCAGTACATGCCAAGCTGCAGTCTTAGCAAACAAAATGTCTGATAAAGAATGTGCCGAAACGTCTGAACTCGTACCTACTGCTCTCTCAAAAGTATACGTCTGTTATCTGTATTTGTTTTACTTGTCCACGTTTTGCTTAGCAACACACTCAATAGCTCCGGTTGTATAATCGTGAATGAAGAGAATTAGTTCTGGAGGGACAGAAGAAAAAGAGGAAAATTATGAATCTGGACAGACGGTCTGCGGGTCGAGATTTTAAATCGAAACCTGAGGAATTGAAAGCGGAATTGCTAACCAACGGCTGGGATGTTAGGTACGGTAACACTGCATACCAAGTAAATGTTTCGTACAGCATTTTAAAAATATGTTTATTTCGTGCAGCTACACAAAATACACATGGAAAATTAATCTGATTCGTCAAAGTAAAATACTTCGCGCAGTCACCATGTTTAATTTTCCATTCTCATAAGGGAATGNGGGTCCTTGGCATACTCAAACCCTCTCACCACGATAAGGTGGAGACCAACGAGGGGGAAGGGAATGTTATCCAAACACAAATTGTAAAATATGTAGGATATGAGGTTTTCACAGAGGTGGTAACGAAAAACACTATACTCTGGGTTATATCGCCGTATAGTCTGTTGAAAGTCAACCGGCGTACAGAGAAATATATCATCTCCATCTTCAGGGTCAAATAAGCCAAGCAAGATACCAGGGTAAAAGCAAGTGGCAAACCGAGTAATCGGCTAGCCCGAAACTTCCGATAATATAGGAAGCAGGGAGGGAAATGGAAGAGTGGACCTCCGTTCCCTTGGGCTCGCTGTGGGACAGAATGAAACCGCTGGGCTGTCATGCGACCACCGAGCGAACCAACAGGAGACAAGAACAGGAGTTTATGAGACCCCGAAAGGAGCGTTTTTGCTGGCCTAATAAAAAAATGGCGAGAAGAAGTAAGGGTGTTTGGGGCATGGAACCGACGTGTAAGGGAGTCGTTGTCATGCGAGGGGGATGAGGGGCAGAGGTAGCGTAAGCTGTGCACGTATACTCATACTTTTTCTAACCGTACCACCTACGTAGTTCGGCGCTGATGATTCACTTACTATACACGATCGCTGCAGTACCTGATACAGATGCTGGTCATCGTCAAATTGGTCGACACGACGGTTACCTACGGTGAAATTGATGAGACGGTAAATAAGATGTAACCATTGGCAGTTTCAAGGTACAGTATTGTATTTCGCGTACTGCGAAAGTAAGAAATAAAAACAGTTCGGTTCAGCTGGACGTGTAACCAGGAGTCTACTGATGACTGAAAGACAGAATCTTTGCCGATATTTCAGCCATTTCGGTAAATCGACATTTCATTTATACGCAACATCTAATGAAGGAANAATTGATGAGACGGTAAATAAGATGTAACCATTGGCAGTTTCAAGGCACAGTATTGTATTTCGCGTATTGCGAAAGTAAGAAATAAAAACATTTCGGTTCAGCTGGACGTGTAACCAGGAGTCTACTGATGACTGAAAGACAGAATCTTTGCCGATATTTCAGCCATTTCGGTAAATCGACATTTCATTTATACGCAACATCTAATGAAGGAATTCAGCTCAGGGGTTGATCTGTTTACTGACAACCCCGGAGAGACATTGAGAAACCTCTGTAAGAACAGGCAGTCCCAGTTCTGAGAATGAGTCTACGATCTCCTTGAGAACGAGGTACAAATGCTTAGGACACGACCGCGAAATTCATTAGTCTGCCGCTGAAAATTGTACTTAAACTTAATTCTTACATTAACAATAACACAACCATCAAGTATTAATAGTGTTCTTATTCTTACCCACTACATGTTTCGACCCCATTTATGGTTCTTCTTCAGGTGGTATACACACTTAAATACAAATAAATTGGGTATCCATCATAAGGCAAATAGCGAAATTGGTAAAGGTGTAGTATCCCGTAGTACAGTTGGCTGAGATCTTCCAAGCCGGAAATCGAAGCCAGATGAAGCCAAGGTAAATTTTATTTGTGGAGCTGAGGTCCACGCCGTTTAAGAGTGAAAGCTCAAGACTACAGAGCAGTTAACTATATGAGGATTTATTAAAAGGAAAAAAAAAAACCAAGATGAAATTCATACAGCCATTGGTGATTATAGGAAGGCAAGACCAGATCCCTGCGAGCTGAAATTTCTAAGTCCACTTCGCTGAGCTGAGTCGCATAGAGACGGCCCGCACGAAGTCTTCGAAAGTATCTCCCCTCTCCTGTGATTACGGAGAGTTTATAAGCAATTTTACGTCCGGTAACTGACGTCATATCTCCCTCTTAGTCACTGAATCTTGCCTTGTACATTGTCTTAGTATGGAAAATTACAGGACATAGGTTCGGTGGACCGAGTCCACGCTTGTTTACTTCACACATATATTTTTCTAAAATAATCAGGCGGATATTGGGCAATGTACAGGCCCCAGCGTGTCTGGGGCTGGCAACATGTGGTTCGCCGTTCGTTTGATGCTACAAAGGTAAATGTAACGTTGTCCCTGTGATTAACTATTTAAGTATCAGGCCAGGGGGATGTATGGGGAGTGGACATACAGATCCACTATTCTTGAACTCGGCACTAATTGGAGGTGAGTGGTCACCTTCACGTCCCAGCTGCTTTACTCTTGGGGAAGGAGACCTTCGGTCCCATTGGATAGGAGGCCGGGTGGGCCTCAGAACAGGCCTCGACGACGTGGAGAGAAAAATAAACTTGCTCCTTCTAGGACTCGATTCGACCCCACGGCCGTCCAGCTCTTGTCCAGTTCCTACAAAGACTGCCCAATCGCAGCTATTCAGATAGTGAAATATACACAAGCATAAGAGTGAGAATATCAAGGCAATAAAATTCAACTAAAATACGAGTATAATACAATATAATGTAAGAGAGAGAGAGAGACTTTTTGTATATATACCGCCTGCTTATTCTCATAATGTTACTTTATGTTTCACTATTTGACTCTATGACAAATAACAAGAAGTATGTTTCGATGGTACTATAGGAGCAGAACACAACCGGTTGCTGAAAATCAATTACTGTATTTACACGTAAAAATTCGGTGGGATTCCATCCTAAGATTCCAGTGTGCGGCTGATGTAACACAATGCAGAATTACAACAATCAGCTTCTGCTTTGAATGTGGTATAAATATCTTAATACTTAGTTCTGTAAATGCACACCAAATCCAGGGCTTTGCAAACAAATATTTGCACATCTTAAGAAGGAACGTATTCCTGTCATGCTATGTCGGACGATGGGATTTGTTTGGTATATTTAATAACATCGCATTTAAATGAAATAAACTAATATACAGACCTGATGCTTCCGTCTACCATCTAATGATTCTCACACATTTGGCAATACTCTTACAGCACATATAACATAAGGACCCAGGCGTATATAGCAAGAATATTAAAAAGTAGGCAGATATACGCACGTATAAATAGTTTTGCAAGTTCCTTTTTGGGCGAATCTTGGTCTCTCAGCATAGAGAAATACATACGTAGATTAGAAGTGGTTGACAGGAGAGAGCTAAGGGGAATATACGTACCGAAGAAGCTGAAAATAACAAACGGAGGAAGAAAACTCCATAATAAGTAGGTACATAATTTGTACTTTCAGCCAGACACAACTGAAGGGACAGAAGAAGAGAGAGAATTATGTATGCATCACATGGGGGAGAGGAGAAGACAACACACAGGATTTTAGTGGGGAAATCTAAAGCGAAGAGACCGCCTGAGAGACCTAGACTTAAACAACAGGTCACGAACTTATTAAATTCGATCTTAAAGGAGTAGGTTGTGAGAATTTCGACTGTGTTTATCCTTTCGTAGCTCGATAGGAACCACTGTAGGCCTGTTATGAACATGGTAATGAACCTTCTTGTTCCATCATCATCATCAGTAATCTGTCAAGACGACAGGTCCACAGTCTCTTCCAAAACAATTCCTCCATTTAATGCGAGCTAGAGCTTTCTCCTTCAAATGACAATATCCTCTTCTGTCCCCAAGGTCATCCAGCATCTTCTTACGTCTTCTTCCTCGTCTTCTTGTCACTTCCATCCGCCCCTCTATCTTTCTTTCGATAACTTCTTTTAGAAGGCAGTTTCTGCGTAAAACATGACCAATCCAATTAGCCTTCCGTTTTCTTATTTTGTGTAGGATATTCCTCTGCTCACTGACTCTAATTAACACTTCTTCATTTCTCATATAATCGGTCCAACTGATCTTCTCCATCCTTCTCCAACACCACATTTCGAAACTTTCCAGATGTTCTACTGCCCTAAGTGTCCATGTTTCAGCCCCTTACAAGGCTATGCTCCAAGTGGGTGGAAATTTCTTGGGCATGAGTGACTACTGCCGGTGACGGTAGCCGAGCGGTCTAGGGCATGCACTGTCTTCGCTCGCTCGGAAATTGGGATCATGGGTTCGAATCTCACTCAGGGCTTGGATGTTTGGTATTTGTGTATGTGTGTGCGTTTGTCTGTGTTTGTGAGAAGGTAGAGGCATTGACACGAGCTGATCACCCGCCCAAGGAGTCCTACCCACTGTCTAAGATCTAGAAACGGAGAGTTTCGTGGAGGTAGGCCAAGGCCCAAATTGGGGCTGTAGCGCCGAAGAGAAAAAAAGAGTGACTACTATTTTCACAAGAAGGATTCTGCTCCAAGGACATATTTAGTCAGCCGGTTAATTAACTGGTTATATTTTGAGGAATGTAACCGATTCCCCCCCCCCCAATTCTTGGTGTCTATAAGTATATCATCTTGTACTTAGTCATAGCTTGCCAGGAACACTGGAAGGAGTGTCAGCAGTTTCGTCCGTTTTGTCATACTCGTATGTTCCATCATACAGCAGCAACCTTTGCACCGAGCGCGATAATGTAGTGGTTACGCTGTAGGTCCTTGGTTCGGATATCGCTCGGGACATCGGCTACCTTCATCGAAGTTTCTAGTGGTCTTCCTCAGTTCCTCCAAGGAAATGCCGGGATGACATCTTCATTTTACCTCGGTCGCTTCCTTTCAAATTATTTCCAGTACATCATTCATTAGTCTGACAACTCGAAGCTACACTGGCTATTGATATAGTCATTAAAACAATCCTTAAGACGGAAACACCATGTTAAAACTTTCCGCGTGATGGCTGAATTTCTAATTTAATTATATAGTCTCAAATTTGAAGCACTGGAAAATGTGTTCCGCGTGTTAAAATTAATGCAATGATTGATAACACTCATCCAATCAAAAGCGACATGATTTATGGGTTATGATATACGTGTATTTTCCTCTACAAATATTTTCTACTAATATTGAATACAGGCAATAAATTGTGAATGTTAATAATATAATAAAAAATGCAGGCAGTGAAAAGGAACATGTTATAAGCTCTGAAATACGAACAACCAAAGAAACTTTCATGTAATATTGCAAAATTTATTCATATATGCATTCAATTCAGACAGTCTTTCATATAATTTAGTACAGAATCTTTGATCTTCTCGTAGCTTGCCTTAAAACAGAAATTCTTAAGTTTTTTTCACCAAACATAATTAGCGGGGTTGAGTAAAAAATCTGCTGTGATTATTAATCACAAGGTTAGTAAAAATGAATTTTACTTTAAATAACCATCACACAACTTCAAAAGTAACCAGTCTTTATTAAATATCAATTAATATTTGAACCTTATGGGTCTTATATGTCCTCCTTCGCTTGATTATTCTAATTATATCCCATGAAGAGTACAAGTTATGAAGCTCCTTATTATGCAATTTTCTCAAGCCTCCTACCATTTCATACGCCTTTGGTCCAAATATTCTCCTCAACACCTTGTCCTCAAGTACCTTCAGTCTATGTTCTTTCCTTAACTTCTGTGATAAAGTTTCACACCATAGAAAACCAGAGACAAAATTATAGTTCTGTATATTCTAATCTTTGCCGATCATGGTAATCGAGCGGTCTAAGGCATGTACTGTCTTCGCTCGCTAGGAAACCGGGATCGTTGGTTCGATTGCCACTCTGGGCATGGATGTTTAGTTTGTGTGTGTGCGTTTTTCTGTGTTTGTGTACAGGTAGAGGCCTTGCGACGAGCTGATAACCCGCCCATGGAGTCCTACCGAATGTGTAAGACCTAGAAGAACCGAAGTGAACGGGGAAGTTCATGGAGGTAGGCCTAGGCACACTGGGGCTGTAGTGCCAAGGAGAAAAAATATTCTAATCTTTACGTTTTCTTATAGCAGACGAGAAGACAAAGTGTTCTGATCTAAATGGTAAAAAATATCACTTAAATTTAACCAACTCTATAATTTCCTCAGAAACAAAATTTATATTTGTTGCCGCCGTTTCCCAACTCAGGGTGATCCAAACGACAGTAAGTTAGTGCAATATATACTAAAATACAGTACGTTAGAAAGTTCTTTTACTATTTATTGAATTTTTTCGACATGAGATCCTCGATGCTCAATGTACAACTCTCAACGCTGTGATGTTCTACAAACCGACCGACAGGTTTAAATCTGAACATTCCCGCAAATACGACAGAATGTTTTAGGTTCACTGATTTTTGGGCAACCGTATTTGAGCTTTGTATATCCACACAGCAGAACTAATTCCATACGTTCATATTTACACACTGTCATCACTCACTACTGAGATGAACTGAAACATTATGATTCCAGTAGTTCCAGGCTTGTGTGACACTGCAGATTAAATACACCTAATGAGAAGACATTGAGGAAAATATCTGAACCCAAAGGAGATGAAGTGGAAATACAAGGGAAAATTTAGATAAAGGGAACTTCGTGCTTGCATTTTTCAAATTCTATTATTAAGAGAATAACATAAAAGATAAGAGGAACGTAACACTTAGCCACTTCGGAGGTTTAGAGGTGCATGTACGATAATATAAAATAGGGCTCAGATAAACATGTGAAGATGGGGATTGTAATTAACCGGCTATTATTGGATCCGATCACTACGGATCCGCAAAATCGAAGATCCGAATATTAACCCCAGTTTCCTGTTCTAGAACGTCCTGAATCCATGTTCCTTCCCTAGAACATCTGGACAAAACGGCTGGGTTATCGATTTCATTTTTAGCTTGAAAAATTGTTATACGTATTTGTGTTTGTCACAATTTAGGTTTACACGTGACTTAGAGAGGGCTTTTGGATTGGGCGACTCGATTTATTGACTCCTTATACACTCTAATCGGAAATACAAGCAATTATAATGCTATCGCTATTTCCACACCGTGCAGTTCACTTTTACACACATTGGTATTTTCAGTCTTCACTAGTAGTATCCTGGCAACGGATTCACAACAGTTTCACTGTAACTGCAGCATACATGAAGTCTTCTTTGCAAGCCTAATTCTTTTCTTGCCATTATTCTACCAAGTACCAACTCCGGAACTTAATTCAGTTTCATCTCTCAGATGCCTGAGAAAACACCTGTTGTCGCTGTTGATTCACTGCTGCAGATGTGTTTACCGCAACGTTGCGTAGCAACGCGTGCGACGCCGACCATATAAAACGCCGCTCTTCTATTGTTGCGCGCGTTCGCTTCCGCGAAAATGTGTTCAACGAGCTGTTGTCTAGCAATGAACTATTCCGGCTTTCAGTTGTCATGTCACATTATAGATCGGAAGTTAAACTTCGGATTTTTTTCCTAAATTGAGTATGTATTTTACTTTGCGTACCAGGTATTTATATGACGATCCGTAATTAGTTTCTATTTCAGCTCCATATAAAATAGCAGTTTCAGTAGACCGATATGGACAAAAACGATATTTATTTAACTGAGAATGAAACCAGTGCGGCTTGATATAGAGTAGTCAAACATTACTCATGGTACGAAAAACTGTACACGCATTCCATAAGAATAGACGACACTTCTTGAAATCGTGTAATTGGAATAAATTTAACAGAAAATAATCTCTCTCAAATGGCGGTTATTTTTAAACAGAAATCTTTTTTGATAAAGACACACCACGTATTATATTTAAAATGTTATAGGTCGTTATATAGAAAAAAAGAAATTGGTGACCACATGTATTTCTGTAGATATCAGCATCCAATTCCATTTTCGAAATGCTGAATAGCTTACAACTTTGTCCATTATTTGAGACATATCACATCAGACAGTTAAATAGCAAGATGGGGTCTCCTTTCGAGTTGCAAGTTAAAGCCAGTACTTTGTTTGGTGGTCACGAATTTCTATCGAAAATACAGAGCCATCTTGTGTGAATGTTCCGAGACTCTTACGTGCAAGTGCAATTCAATGGGCAAATTTCTTATTTTCCCTTATTCTTCTCCTGTAATTCAAGGAGCTATCTCAGGCTTTGTTACTGTTTGTTTGTGAGCTTCTATAGCATTTTGCTTTCTATACTAGCACTTTTATTGCAGCGAGGCCTTAGGAAGTATTCTTAGCTGATATCAATATAATTGTATGGTACACTTCTCCTATCTTATCGACAATTGTTTATACAACCATTATAATAACATTAGCCAGACTACGTGCTTAGGAAACCTGGGGCCCAGCAGTTAAGTTTCTTTGCGCGTGTCAATGAGAAAGCGAACCTGAAGGCTATCATAATCCTCACTCTAATCAACACAAGGAATTGAACTCCTAATCTGGTACTTAGAGTCTTCTTGACCGATGTCCCTGGAATTTTCTGTACTCCATTTTCTACTGTTCCTACAGCTTCACGATTTGGTGTTCAGACATCCTCTCAAGCTGTTATGAGTCATTTCTTTCGGCAGTGTTTTCCTCGTGTCATGTTAAAATTATATGATTTATAGACCCTTTGCTAGGCAACGACATGGTAAATACATTCCAGCGGGAGCAAACGCGAGCAACAATACGACGTCTACTGCTAGGTAACGGATCAGTAAAAACACTTAAAACAAAATGAGATAATAGAAGACGGTGGGGTCCGCCCCGAGGCTATATAACGGGAAGTTCTATGGGATCAGCAGAAGTTGAGAGAGTTCTATTGAAGAAGAGTTAGTTTTTGTCAAGATATGGGTCGAGTTCTGGAGATGGCAGTCTAAGGTGATTGAGAAGAAATGGCAAGAAAAGAATTATGCTGTGTGATTTGAAGTAACGGTGAGACTGTTATCAGTCTGTTGCCAGGATACGGCTAGAGAAGACTGAGTATCCTAGTGCGTGTGCAACGGTGAAATGCAAAGGGTGCAGATACGCGATAGCACTGTATTGTTTGTCGTCCCGAGTATTGTGTATAAGGTATCTATAAATCAAGTCATGCAATCTAAAACCCGTCTTATAAGTCACGCGCAAACCCCTGTACGTGACAAGAATAATTCTGGAAGCCATTTCTGTCGTCAAAGAAACTGTGTTTAGATAAAATGAGCAAAGATTTTAATGAAACAATTACGCATTCATGTTAAACGGATAGACAACAGTACGACGTAAATAAATTACCAGTTTGGCGTAGGGTTAACGCTCGAGACTTGTACTTCGGAAGTAAAAGGTAACCGTTCAAGATATTCCTGTACTTAATTAGTCAAGCACAAAGCCGTGAAGATTAATGGACGAGTCTTAATCTCGGCACTAGGTGAGATGAGCGGTCAACTTCAGGCACCTGGCACTGTACCCTTGGGAAATAGGTCCCGGCACCCATTGTATAAGTGGTTGCATGTGTAGAGTGGGTCTGGATGCTGTGTGGAATAAGAAGTCTCATTCCCATGCCAGGAACCAATCCCGGCTTAAATCTATGTGTGGCTACCAGTTATTTTTTTGTCGATGACGAGATAGTACCTTGAAATAACTTATGACCTACGCCTTATCAAATCTCTCTTAACTCACCACCTACGACCAAAACTTCGCATACCATTTGACAATGGGTATATAACACACACAGTTGAAGAGGAGTTCTGAAATAAAAAATTAAACAATTAATAATGGATAAGTACAGTGCGTTGCCGGTCATGGTAGCCGAGCGGTCTAAGGGATGCACTGTCTTCGCTCGCCTGGAAACCGGGATCGTGGATTCGAATCGAACTCAGGGCATCGATGTTTGTGTGTGCGCGTTTTTCTGTGTTTGTGTACAGGTAGAGGCCTTGCGACGAGCTGATCACCCACCCAAGAAGTTCTACCGAATGTGTAAGATCTAGAAAAACCGAAGTGAACGGAGAACTTCATGGAGGTAAGCCTAGGCCCACTGGAGCTGTGGTGCCAATGAAAAAAAAATTATTGTTAATAAAGATAGGCTTATTCAAGAATAGGTCCATCGATAGTAAATAGAACAGTCATATCTGTCCGTCCGTATACATTTTTCACATCCGAAACTATTGCAACCTGTTTAGACTGAATTGGGAGCCTGTATTAAAAGTCGTGGAGCAGATGAAGTTACCAATTTTCTCACAACGTTCATAGTACAAAGCTTGGGTCCATAATATTTAATGTACACGACTGAAAGACCGGTAACTTTATTTTACATGAAGTACTATCATCCGGAATGCAATGCCATGTAGTCGGATAGACGCTGTTTGAAGTTTCGGATGAATATACTGCCTCCACTTTCAGAGCCAGAAAACAAAATAAGCAAGCAGGAATAAAAAGGGGGAACTTAGTGTTCAACCCTGATCATGGAGGCAGTATGTACCTCCGAACTCTCTATGAAATTTAACCGAACTACGCGTCACTGCATCCCAGAATATAGTACTCTTCACAGCCTCCAGAGAGAAACTCAAATTCAACATGTATTATGACAAACTCTCCTAATTAGCATGCCATGGACGCATATTGGGGCTGCATTCTGACCGTCTGCATTACGTGGAAGTTAATAAATTGTCTGCTTCATATTTTGAATAATTGTGGTATGATCTATTGAAAGTTTCATGCATGATATTAATATGTTTGGTTTTTAGATATTATTAAACAAAGTGAGCAATTCAATTCATTTCTTATTTATTTGCGCGTTTATTCAATTCACCAAAGGGCAATTTTAAAATAAGCATGAGTAAAGAAAAAAAAAACAAGCAAACGCATACACACAAACAGAAGACCAAATAATGCAACATATATTATGTAGACAATAACAATTCAATTGTGAAACATGCCAACCATGATGCGGTGGGAAGGAATGTATATATACTTGTATATATATTTATATGTATACAATAATCCTGAATACAACTGCAGAATGCTATAAATATAAACATTTTACGTTCCAAATGTATCAGCGTCCTTGCAAACAACATTAGCAGATGAAGCACATTTAACAGAATAATAATTTTACTAGAATAGTAAACACTGAAAATAGAAAATTCGTTAATATGCGAGCAGGAATTCGACGCCCACCAGCTTCCAGAATAGAATGGCAGAATACAGAAATAAGGTATTTTTGAATAAGGGACAGTGTATGGACATGATACCTCGTCTTACATTAAGTGTGTAATTTTAACTGTTTTAATCATTAGAATAACTGTAATGAATATGGGGAAAGAAATTATTAAAACAAAGTGCTGCAAACTTCTGCTGGATGTGTTTCAGTTTCTTTGCACCAGTAGATGCAACGGAATTCCAAGCAACAGAGGCATATTCAAGCTTAGATTTTATTAACATAAAATATAATATGTACATATATTTAAGGGATAAGAAGATGGTTATGCTACGAACTAGGCCCAGTAAATTAATACAGGGAGAAAATATATACAGTCCACGCTTTTATGGAAATGAAGTTCAAAATCCAGAAATATTCTTGGGTCTTTAATATAGTATGTAGTAAGTACTTGCTACAGAGGATTGACAACGTTTATGCTTGTATAGCAATACTCTGGCACGTTCGCTAAAAGCCGAATAGTTTAATCTGAAGAAACATTCGTCATTACGTTATGGCACAATAAACAGTGACGCAACAATGGAATACGTCACGCAAAACAATATAACCGATGGGTGTTCTCTGTGGATCCGTGCACATTAGCAGTTGGGAGAGAGACCCATCGGAGATCGTCACAGATGGTTGCCCTTGGTGGAAGCGTGGGAGCCCCACTGTTGTAAGTCGTTGTATAGTAACGCCGAATCTGGTTGTGAGATAGCCGCCAGCCAGCGAGGACAGAATCCGCTGAACACGAAAACTGAGGGATCTACGGCGTTGGGAGTTTTAACAGGCGACAGCCGGTGGAGGCACAGCAGACTGATGAGTTTTAGTACGTGCTGTACTCGTACTGAATTACAGAGTGGGTGAATTAGCGATATCGCTGTAGTACTTGTAGTTACGACTTTTAAGAGTCGAATAAATAGGATTACCAATCCAAATCGCTTTATAGTCACTCGATCAGGTGAAAATATGCTAGTTTTCCTTGAGAAAGATATAACTGAAATTTTATTAATATATAGTTTCATATAGTCAGCAGCGCACCAACTTCGTATATAATCAATATCAGACTGTAATAGATTAAATCTTGTGAGAGTTAATTGCAAGGTAGACTTTCATATCCTCAACAGAAAATAAGTACCTATAGCAGTTAATTTTATCACATAAGTTATTACTGAACACATGCAACAGTAGAGTTCCCAGAACAGATTTCTGAGAAACAATGGAGAGTGTTTAAAAATCTACAAAAAAGGTCCAGAGACTCGGACCTCGGATTGTCACTTGGTTAGGTAATTGCGAAACCTGCTCACTTAACCACCAGCAGTTCCACGAGCACTCAGATAAAATACTACTGCCAATATTAATGTACATTTATAACAGCATACATCTGTATTGAGCCGGTCACGGTAGCCGAGTGGTCTAAGGCATGTACTGTCTTTGCTCGCTTGGAAACGGGGATCGTGGGTTCGAGTCCCACTCAGGGCATGGATGTTTAGTTTGTGTGTGTGCGTTTTTCTGTGTTTGTGTACAGGTAGAGGCCTTGCGACGAGCTGATCACCCGCCCGAGGAGTCCTACCGAAGGTGTAAGATCTAGAAAAACCGAAGTGAACGGAGAAGTTCATGGAGGTAGGCCTAGGCCCACTGGGGCTGTAGTGCCAAGCGGAAATAAAAACAAAAAACATCTGTATTGATGTAAATATGCTACGTCCGAGAAAGTTCCCAGGATATACAGAACCATTTTCAGACTCTCATATCCAATTTTCGATGCAGTAATTTTACTGCAGGTGATTTGTAGTTTGCCATAAAATAATTAATCTCGCAGACACTTACTCGACCCACTAATGGCCAGACACGAAAGCCACACGAACAGCAAACTCTCGTCCCTTTAATGACGGGGATCTAATTTCATTAGCGTAAGGTAGATTCCATCATAAAGTTAATGACTCTGAACTGTAAGAATAATCCACTTTAAAGTATGCAAAATATCCCTTCATGCAGTTCTTAGAATGTTACATTCAGGTGCTGAGGAAAGGCGATGCTTCTCCGAATGTCTGTTGTAATAGTCACACCACAATTGTGTTGGGACTCACCATCATCTCAGGCATATTTCGGAAGTTGACTTTTCGCCTGTCTTCAGAAAAATGTAAAACCCTTTAATATAAAACTTTTATACCATTATGCGCTACAGCGGTTAGCATAATTCATATTCAAAAGTTTTCAAGTTTCAGTCCCGACTGGTACCACTACTATCTATAAAAAAGATACATTTAAGGAAGCTAATAAAACAAAATTCATGTACCACTACTGGTACCACTACTATCTATAAAAAAGATACATTTAAGGAAGCTAATAAAACAAAATTCATGTTTCTGTGGTGGAATATAGCATACATCGGACTGGTGGCAAATTAATAAAACATGTTGGTTTCAATCCTAAAGAAAAAAGGCCACTTAGAATATATAGATGTAGATAGTAGTATAATATTAAAACAGATAAAAAGAAAATGTCGTGCGAAAGTAAACAGAATTCATCTGACTTAAGTGAGGTTCAACAACGGGTTCTTGTAAGCTCTATATTGAACATTCGGGTTTTATGAAGGCCGGGAATTCCTTGATCATTTGCGTGACTATCAGCTTCTCAAGAACGGCTCTGTTCGTGGCGTTAATTCAGTTTAGTTTTGAAAGAAGAGTCGTCCGAATACAGGAGTGAAACAGACGCTAGAAACGTCTTCCATACTGAAATAGACACTAGAAACGTCTTCTATACTGAATATACTAAAACAAATGGACAATTTACAATGTAATTTTGATGTATCGGGAAAGAGTTGCAAATATTTTTCTAGCAGGGGCCACTAAAGCCTAGTTGGCAACCTAGCTCCCTAACTGCAGAGACTTTTCTAGGTTATTATTTAGGTGAGCCACAGGAACTACTTCATGAAAGATTACAACCGTCTCAAGGCTCTACAGTCACGTGACAAAATAAAAACCTTATTCGCCCACCAGGAATTATTTGAACTCGTGTTTAGATTCGGGATTACTCGGTATTTGGACTTTGTCCATCGTCCAGTATTTAAAAAAAAACATTAAAGAGCATTACGTTTCGGAAGCTGGATGTGTTTCCATCCTCAAGTGTGTGGGGTGGAGGGAGCAGTCTCTGTTGGGTCCGTTAGAAAGAGCTAACCTCAATACTGACATAGGCTTTCCAGTAACTGAAGTTGGCTCTTTCTAGCAGAACAAATAGGGTAGGTGTGTCCCACCCTTTCATTTGAGGATGGAAACAGATCCAGTTTCCGAAACGTTGTGTTCTTCAGAATAAGGACAGTGGAAATAGCCAAATACTCGATAATGCCGAGTGTTATACAGCATCGCCAGAATCCTTTAGGATGTCCTAATCAGTGCCAATCTTACTCAGCAGGGTCAGCGATCATGTACAGGTACAAATGACTTTTAAGTTAGGCAAAGACTACAAATTTTCGTGGTCTTACTGAAAGCTTTATAGCGGCATTTTCATTTAAAGTCGGAGAAGGCCAAAAAATTCTCACCTAATATACCCGGTGATCTGGCCTAAGTTCGAACAGCGTACATTCAAGTACAGGTTGAATATTTGGGCCCGTTGAGGAGCTCTATCAGTTATAGAGTTTATGTAGTGCTGAATGAGATGACAATACAAGTATGATCATGAATGTTGGAAGAAAAAGGGTTGTACGTACTTCATACGGAGAGATTGTGAAATCCCTCTGAAACTTCAGCACGGCAATGAATCGAACCTAATGCCTCCTGAATATAAATCCAAAAATACCACCTTTTGGCAGCTCGAACCCCTCATCCTCTCAGTTATTTTCAGTCATGATATTCGAGTATTAGTTCAAGGTGTCATAAATGACTGGTTGTGTAGTCCGTAATACAGCAGTCATAGATGACACTAACAAGCAAAGAACAAGACATTTGTAGCTTTTACGTTCCCTCTGCATGCCAGGAACCGCGAAGCAGGCTTTTGGGATTTAAAATTCCATGGATCGATAGAATACTCGTACATACCTATCCTATTCAGTCCCTCTTCTGTCATGTCAGAGCTCGGAGTTACTTAATTTCGTTACTACAGATGGACGCTTCCGCCAACACAGCGCTTGCACAAGTGGTAAAAAATATTAAGTGCTATAGTCGCAAGAAATTAAAGATGCGCAATCTACACACAAATTCCGTATGGCGTATCGCCGTCATTCCTATTATTAAGTAACCTCATGGAAGGCCGAGCCATATCTCAAGCGGTTAGTTGCTGGCTTCCCACCGCGGCGGCCCGGGTTCGATCCAGGGTCTGGTCAAGTGGGGTTTGTGGTGGACAAAGTGGCGCTGGGGCAAGTTTTCTCCGAGTGCTTCGGTTTCTCCTGCCAATATTTATTCTATCAATTGCTCCACAATCACTCTCACCTATCATCTGGGGCTGGTACAGTAGGCCAGAAGCGGCCGCAGTACAAGGGACTTGGTCCCACCCCACTAGCAATAAAGAAACCTCATAGAACAACGCCCTTCTTCAGACGTACATTGGAGCTCAGTAAAATTCCCCATCTTTCATGAGAACTGAAAGTTCATATATAAAGGATTTATTCCCTTACAACACCGATATAAAGTCAATTATAAGTTTCGATTCCTTTGCGATAAATTAAGTCACCTTCTTGAGAGAGTTTCAGAATAATTCTGTAAACAGAATACATACACATCTGCCTTTGTTTGAATGTAATGCAGACAGTTTTTAAAGGGGAAACTTTCGTCTTCGCCATGTGTGTTGGTTCTGCGTAAGATGAACATGTACGCTGTTTTCGTTTAGGTCTCGGGTGTGTTTCCAGCAAAAACCTGTGACAAATCGCCTATCAGAATCGCCACATCTGCCCTATCAGCCTGTCCGCAAGCACGACCTCGAAAATCAATGGAGTTTTTTTATGAAACTTGATGTTGAGGATATAGGATTTGGGCTTCTCACAGCGGTGCCGTGTAGTCCGTTGAAAGTCAACAGACGTTTCGCAGGAACACGGCACCTCCATTTTCATGGTCGAAGAATAAGTCAAGAAAGAAACCAGCGTGAAGCATATAACATGCAGGTAAGCCCTGCTAGCTACGTTCCTGATGCTGGTGATGTTCCTCCAGACTACATGGCGTTGTATCCGATATTGAAGAGTTCTACAAAAATGTTCCATGCATTACAAACGCCATGGCATCGACCCTTTACTTTACATGTCATCATTTTCTTTCAATGAAAATTTAACATTGAAAAATTCTGTCGCTACAAAATATTACAATTTATAAAGAGGAAAGTTTTCACTGATTCAAAGCTGAACCCCAGTGATCGTTATCACAAGTTGTTCCATCAGGCTTAATAATGCTATTAAGTGTTTTCCTTATTTTGATCGAAGCTTGTACCTATCCGAAATTATGTCACCTTTTTCTATACAATGTACCCTATTTATGAAAAAAAAACATTATTATTTTAGTTTCGATTGCTATTCTTGCATTTAATATGCAAGAGTAGTGAAAACCCTTTCAAAATGAAAAGGGCAAATTTGACAAATCTCATCTCTAGCTACGAATTCTACAGAGAGCCCTTCCAATGATAAAAAAATCTGTACAATTTAGAGACCTTGAGGTACGCTTCAATGTCTCGATTTCACTGACTAAATTCGCAATGTAATTTTATTTCGGTGAAGGTCAAGAATGCAATATGGACTGAAGTACTGCTCACTGCCGTTTAATTCTGTCATATTCTGGCTCTATTTAAACTACTACCAACAATAATATGCATAACACACACAGTCAACCACGAACATAAAAAAATATCCTCTGATTACTATGTCCGTAAAAAAAGATAAATAATTAAAAATGATTCCTTAAATTATTTCTTCAAAACTCCGTTTGGATGACGTACGTTCTATGCCAATTAATCTGAGTGTGTGTGAGTGTGTTTGTGGTTAGGTGAATTCATGGACAGATGGAGATATGGGCGAAACGCTGTTCAATCATTGAACTGAGATGATCTAGATAAGGCCCCTAACTAAACTAACAAACTCATTGGGGCTGAGCCATTCTAAGAAGCCGCCAGCAGCTCAGATTCTCAAGAATTTCTTATCATTTTATGAACCCTGAACCTTCATTACCGTGTTCACAATGTACTTCCCCTAGTCCCTGTCCTAAGCCAGATCAACCCAGTCCATACCATCCCAAAGAATCTCTCTAATATCCTTTTTAATATTATCTTTCCACCTATGTTTTCGTGTTCCTAGTGGCCTCTTTCTTTCTGGTTACCCACAAGAATTTTATATGAATTCCTCTTCTTCTCATGCGTGCTACATGACCTGTATGTCTCATTCTCCTTCATTTGATCACTGTACTTATTCTTGGCGAAGAGTATAAGTTATTAAGCATTTATGGATAGTTTCTGAGTCTCATTAAAATTTAAACATAAAGAAACCGGACGAATTTTACAATTTTTATACAAAACTCGTGTTCCCTGAAACAGAATTTCGGTATGACAATATAGGCGCCCCACATCGGGAAAGTAATAAAGGAAACAGAACTGCCAACATCACCGCGTGTGGTGGGTCACGGCTGCATCTGCTGATTAGGTTCAAAAGTGACAGTCCGAGTGACATTGACAGAATTTCTACACCATAAATTAAACCCTTCATGTCACATGATGGGTATGAGAAAGAGCTACAGGATTTGGACGAAATTTTCACTCAGGCTCGTGACACGTGTTTGCAAAAAGCTCAAGTTCTAAATTAATGAACTTTGAAATATCCAACTAACTTTATCAAATTCTTGTTTGGATTATAACTTTGGCATTTCGTTTATCACAAATGTTCTATAAATCCTATATAGAAATTATGGAGGAAGAATGCGGTAGCGTAGTTACTTGAGGCACTATGCTACAGGTTAGAAGGCTTGAGTTTGATTCCCGATGAGGTCACTGGATTTTTCAACTGACCTAAACCTTCCAGCCGCATTATTGTCCTGGGATTGACTCGGTCTCTAACAGGAACCTTCCTTTCAGGACTAGTAAGGCAAGTTAACGTCTTACTGACAAAGGAAAATTAGTGTACTGAGAGAGACAAGCATAGAATTAATCTTTCTTAGCACAAATTCAAACTCTACAAAAGAAAAACTGTGACATCTCATATCTTTTCAGTAATTTACCAGTGTAATGCAAAATGGCGAAGAGTCTTGTGACTATCTAAACAGACTGCTTTATGTTTATTAGGGGGAGCCGGAATGACTCAGTCAGTATAGCAACTGGGCTATAGGTTACATGACCGAGGAGTCAGAATTAGATTCCCAGCAGAGACGAGAGATTTCTCTATTCTCCATAACGTCCAGACCGGCTCTGGGGCTCACCCAGCCTCCTATACAATTGTTACCGAGGTCTGTTTCCCCGGGAGTAATCCTGGTTACTCACCTACGTCTAGTGTCTAGGTTAAGAACGGGGGAGCTATAACTCTACTCCCCCACATGGCTTCATGGCGTGATGCTTAACTAATTAAGCTCAGGGATAGCTCTACCTTTAACTTATGCTAATGAAATACAATGAAGAATAACTGTGGACATAGGCCTAAATCGCTTTGTATTATACTTTATATTGTCTCCTAGCAAACATCATGTACAGTGAAAATAGTAGAAAACGGCAAATGGGTTATCCATAAGTTTATACTGTAGAAAGGAGATGGCCTCCGCAGCCGCAACTCTAGGAGTGAGTGGAACCTGTTGACATAGTTCCTCATCAAATTTCTACCGAGATCTGATTCTTGTTTTTAACAATCTGTGAACATGACATTCGTCCTTTTGTGCTGTTGACGGTATTTGTTTTCCTTGCTTATGATGTATACTTTCTGTATCGGAAATGCCGAAATACCATCCCGAAAGAGAATGATCCAATATCAAGGCCTGAAGACACAGCACGCGACATCTTGTAACAGGAAGAGTGAAATGAGGTGCGTGTCCCATGTACGTACATGGGGGACGTGATAGTGCTGCTGCTCTATTGCTCTCCCCCTGCGAACACAGCGATGTGGCCCAATAATGCGGACATCAACCCGTTACTGCGCTATTACATGACGACGAGACAACCACTCGTACAAGGGGTGGATATAATCCAACAATATATTGCTGCTCAAGGACCATGTCCTTTAATCTAAGTGTCTGGCAAAATCTACAAGCACGGTTGTTACTATATGAATCATTGTCTCTGACATTAAAAAGAATCTGTTTAATTTAGCCCACACTGTGTATTTGTGTTTCATATGATCTTCGCGGCAAGCAACGGTATGTCCCTGAATAGTACTAACCAGCTGATCTTTATAAGGAGAAGCAGTGTAGTTCCTGTGACAAATGAAGAGAAGTTTTAGATTTTTGGACAAAATTCGCGCTTCAAATGGGCAACAACATTTACAAGCAAGTAGAAACTGAACAGTGTCTAGTGAAACGTTCTGAGGCACTGAACCTTAGGGCTCCGTACAAGGAAGACAAAATTCTGACTGGCTGAGCGATTATAAAATTTTTAAGAGAAATCTTGCCTGTTGGAATTTGGAGTATTTTTCTTATTTAACGATGCTGTTAGTAACTGAGATGTTTGCGCGGAATGAATGACTCATACTGAATAAAGGTACAGAAGGCAGAGATCATAGTCTCGGAAAATGCTTGGAATGTCTTATAAAAACCAAAAAAAAGGAAACTCAGTTAAGATAGCCAGTGACATAGCCAAAATTCGAAACGAACACCTCCCATATGCAAACCACAAGTGCTGCAGCGTGGGGGAACACATACTAGTTAAGTTAATCAGTTGGTATGATTATGTTAAGGTGGTCTCCATGTCTCACCAGTTCGTCCTATGAAAGATTTTGGTAGCTCACTTGAAGGTACGACATATTAAGATGGATTCTTCGAACTAGCTCTGTCCAAGGGCATCATGGATTATGAAGGCTGTTCCATAAATAACAGGTTGAAAAATTTACGGTGTGGGATGATGATGATAAAAATGAAGACAGCAACAACAACCCAAGTTTGTGTGTGCCAAAATTTAGAACTTGTAAGTATACAATATTTTGTAATGAAAGGACCACGTCGTTAGAAACTAGTCAGATTTTCAAACCCAAGCGAAAAATGCTAGCCGTCATACTGTGACCTGTATACTCACTACTAGGCAACGACTCGGTAAACACGAGCCCGCGTTAAACACATCTCAGAAGAAGAGAGGCTGTTTTCTATGTGGTTTGCTCCACGACCGTTGCTATGCAATGGTGAAGTAAACACCCCTAAAACAATATGGTACAATAAGAACAGGTGTTTTCCGTTAGGTCCGTGCAAATTTACAGCAGTAGAGGACAGTAGTCGAGAAGAGTGAAGTGTCGACTTGAGAGACGCCTGCCTGCAGTGATATGAGCTAGGGAGAAGAGGAATTGAGTCGAACCTTATGAATTGGCAGCTGCAGAACAATGACAACAAAGGAGTTAGGCTGTGAAAAGAAGATTTCATGTGTAACATGAAGTCAGAGTGAGGCGATTATAAATCAATTGCCAGGATTCGACTAGAGAAGACTGAGAATCATAGTTCGAGTGTAACGCTTCACTGTAAAGTGTGTAGAACAGCGATAGCGATATCTTGCCAGTAATCCCGAGTTGTGAATATATAAGGTACAATAAATCCAATCATCCAATCCAGAACCCGTCTTGTAAGTCACTCCTACACGTGATAATATATAGAGGAGGGTGATAATTAACGATCTAGACTCGTCTTCGGGAGGTGCTGGGTTCCAATCTCGGGTGAACCACTGGCTAACCTGGCTGAGGTTTCTCTTGGTTTCTCTCAGCCCAAATAGAAACACGTCACGAGGGTATCCAGATTAGATCAGGACGGATTCCCTTCAAATCTTTTCCAATTCACCAGTCACCCCCACCATTCGACGTTGTATATTGTGGATAATGACGTCATAAAATAACCTGCATGACAACAAATTTAATACAGAATAAACCACAAGAAGATAAGGTCTGGGTGATTTCCGAAGGGAATGGTAGGTAATATCCCCAGTGAGGGAAATTATGTATTTCTTTGGTTTTGAACATTGCTTAGCTTACATTAGTTTCTAAAATTACGAATTTATAAATTTAGTATTTCGAATAGTAATTTAATTAGGTACATGAGATATTCAGGGAGATAAAAATGTAGACATACTAGTACTCTTAAACTTCCTATAATCTTCTTGTAACTGAGGCATAAAAATTATGAAGTAATTAAAAGCCAGTGTGACAAGAAATGCTGGCCTTCAAATTCAACCCTAGCCTATATACGAGTAACAAATGGCAGAGCATCCACTTGTCCGAAAGGAAGCTCCATGACGACAAAAATTTAAATATACTGAAAAGTCTACAATCTGGCCAGGAGCCCCAAATGGGGCTTGATACCAAGGTAAACCGACATGTCTTCTCCACACTCGATTCGCTGTGTTTCCTGCCTGCTTCATGTTCGTTTCTTGCTTGTCTTGGTCTTCGACACTAAAGAAGGAAATATTTTCCTCTGAAATGTCGATTAAATTTCATCGGACTACACGGCGTTATGTCCCAGAAAACAGAGCTCTAAAAGTTTCATTTTACTTAAAAAAACTGTGTTAGAATAAACGTATTAATCTCGGTGTCAATGCATTAGAATTTGGAATGGAAGCAACCTTACAACTTCGGATTCATGTCTCTGTTTCTACCCACGTTGTATACGGCCACAGGCTAGCGGTCTTGTTTTGAGTCTACTTCAGCTATTCGGCCAGGATTGTCTTAAAATAATCTATACTGATATCCAATTTCTTTCACGGCCATTCTATAAATATATTCCTGTAAAAATAAGACTGAGAAAAGCGTGAAGGATGTAAAGTATTTATTATTCACAGCTGTGGCACCGCATAGTGATCGTTTTTTGCATTAAACAACTACCAACCAAGGACAAGTCAGTATCAACAGATCGCTTTATGCATTATATAACATATTAGAAACACGGGTGGACAATGATCGCCTTATGCGTTCGAAACCCCAGTTATGGTCGCCTAGCACGGAGATAAGATGAAAAGAAACGAGGGAAAGGAAGAATACATTGTAAATTAATTCTTACAGGTTGTTTGGTAAAATTACTTCTTCGTTAGGGTACGGTACTATGCTGCATACTAATTATTTTTTTTAATTCGCTTAGTGGGGGGTGGAGTCCAACTGGGTCCAGTCGGCACGTCGGCCACTGATTGTCCTATTGTAGCCGGCCCCGGGTGATTATGACGATGGAGAATTTTGGTGCAATGAAGATTGGCAGGGGAAACCGAAGTACTCGGAGAGAACCTGCCTCAGCTCCACTTTGTCCACCACAAATCCCACTTGACTAGACCCAGGATAGAATCCGGGCCGCCGCGGTGGGAAGCCAGCGACTAACCGCCTGAGCTATGGCGCGGCCATAGGCTGCATACTAACCCCTGAGAAGTTCCTGTCAGGTGCGGTGTACACGTGATTACAGCATTGTGTTGCGTAGTGTAGATACCTGCTGAACGGGTGGAATGGAATCCCATCCCAAATAGCTGCAACACGATGAATGTTCTGAGCATTCCTTCCACATCAGCTCCATCCCACCATCTCAAAACAGCCATGCTACTTCTGCTTCTGTCGGCTCTTGCTCACAGCAAGACTGATATATGGGGCAGTACAAATCCTCTACACTAAACCGAATTTTGAGGCCTAGAAAGTTGAAATTTAACAACGAAGGAATATAACTAGGACGTTAACGTCATTAAAATTGCTCAGTTTAGCCAGAAGCGGGCTCTTGTGAATATGCCAATCACCTGCTTATGCTATAAGAGCGAGGAGAGAGAGTCCTGGACAGCTGAAGAACTATCAGCTTCTCAGGAAATGTTTAGTTGATAGATGTAATCTATTGTGTTTCTCTTACTCACTCACTCATGAAGCCAAGACCTCTTTGAGAAGCCGCCAATTGTGCAGCTACTCAAGAGCTTCCCAGCATTTTATGGAGCCCGAAGGTTCATTACCGTATTCAAAAGAGCACTCCATTGGTCCCTATCCTAAGTTTTACTAGCTTCAGTAATCACAGACGGTCCCTTTACTGAATTCAATTGGTAAGCTGTTAGTAAGATTCACAGAATCGTGAGGTAACATGTAATGGATATCATGAGCATATCAAATTAGCGATATCCCAGGGCTCTGTGAATCAGACTAGAGAGCAGGTGTTGTGTAAAGCTGAACATAGTGGAAACTCAATATTTTGCCGCCACGGGAGATTATATTATGCACAAGAAGAGGATATAGATTTCGTGGCTCAGGGCGGAAGACACGGATAAATATACTGTGCGTATATAACGCTAACACGAAGAAAAGAGAGTACAAAAGGTAGGAAACGAGTATACAAGATCGAATAAAGAAAATATTATAGAACGAAATAAAAAATGAAGAAATGCAACTCCGAAGGGTGAAACATTAGATTTACAGGAGAGACA
This sequence comes from Cryptotermes secundus, assembly GCF_002891405.2. Classification (NCBI taxonomy): domain Eukaryota; kingdom Metazoa; phylum Arthropoda; class Insecta; order Blattodea; family Kalotermitidae; genus Cryptotermes; species Cryptotermes secundus. The sequence goes on along the minus strand of NW_019731271.1, from coordinate 2,420,666 downwards.
CATTTCGATATGCAGAAAGGCTTTTATGGTATTGGGGCCAAAATTACGTGCAGAATTTTAGAGAGATATGCTGTTGGGAAGAAAGCCCAACTGGAACAACGAGAAGCAGATGAAACGTGAAAAAAAAAAGCCCAAGACCGTATCCTAACATGGACTCTGACATTCACCATCATTGGCAAAACAGCCCTTTCTCAGTCACAGTCTTCCTTAAAAATTCTGCTGGATTTGTCTCGAATTAGACCATCCGGGTTTCATTTGGATTCCAAACAATAATACTTTTACAGAGAGAGGTCATCAGCCTTGCGTCAAACGCCAAACCTGGCGAACCAGGTCCCTTTATTTATGTCCCAAAGTGATAGAGTGGCCCAGTTATATCCCCAGGCACCGGGTTCCTTTTTCGTCGCCTTCTACGACTCGCAGAGCTACGGTAGAGCTATTCTAACGACCTCCAGACGAGATAGACATTGGTATTAACGATGTTTAAATTTCCGGTTCTATCACGGCATAGCCAGACGGCGGAATGACAATTTTAAACAATGATAGAATCTGAAATGTAATAATGTGAAATAAATCATGTGAAGCGCAGTTCCCACGACGATTATTCTCAAAATTTGAATAAACAAACATCTTCTCTGTTTTGTAAACAAGAGAAATTCCAATTATAATTGTTTTACACGTCAGTAATAACGTATGCCAAATGCATTTATTAATGTGTGCATAATAAGGAATTATTACATCCCATTCGAAAATCTATAACATTTGTTGTTGAAACACAGCCGTTAAATCTAAGAATCAATAAGCAATCAAATACATCAGTCAAAGAGAAATTTGAGCCTGTGCTTAAATAATTAATCAGCAAGCCATGAAGACGTATGGGGAATGGATGTATAGATCCACGTATTCTTGACCTCGGCACTATTCGGAAGTTCAGAGGTCAGCTTCAAACACATCAGTAACATACCTATATACAATTATGGTTAAATAAAATCGCTCCGAAGAACCTTGTCGAAGACTATTATTGCCTATGAAGGGGAAACTAATTCTTCAGAGAGCCAAACAGTGGAGGGAGCCTCGTGATACAGTCTGGGTGTGCAGGTGGCCTGGCTGGTGACAGTTCGGAACCACGTGTCGCTATATCCGGCAGGCTCCGCAACATAATGGAAGACGAACAGCCAATAAACTTTTCCGCACGTCAGCGTGAAGTGTCCAGATGGGCATCCTTCCGAAAAAAAAAAAAATGAAATAAGGGTTTAAAGGCCTTCTCCCATTTGCAGTTCACAGAGTTCCAAATCGTGCGCTTTCCTGTGTACATTTCCTTATTGTACAAGTTTGGGTATAAATCTGTAACTAGCAGGGCAAATCACCATTGGGCCATATATACGAGTATATTAACTACACTGCATGCAGTTACACATGATCATTTTCGTCTCAGGTGCGTTCGCTCCATCCATCTGTAGGCGTGAAACACCTCGAGAAATGATAAACGAATTTTAGTGAAATTTGATACTGAAAAGTGTCAGAATTGTATCGGAACCTATTTAAATGAAAATCAGATTTAAATGAAGGACTCCTTACATGACTTACATGCATTTCTATGCGCATCTTGAGCATAACTCGGTTAAACGTTTAGAGAAGGGAAAAATGTCTCCAGCAGTCGCGTAAGGAAAATGAAACACACTTTCTGCCCTACACAGTTTTCCACATGTCTTACGGCTTTCGATATGATTAACTGAAAGGAACGTTACGCGTATATTTTCTGACTTTCATATTTAAAGATCAATTTACTGTCTATTACTGTTGATAATAATTAATCGGAGTTTCCTTCCACCTGAGTTTATAAATAAATACCGTATTTACGCATGTATAGGCCGCACATTTTTTGCCAAAAATTCAAGAGGAAAACTGGGGTGCGGCTTATATTCGAAATATTCGAAATCACACTTCATTTTAAAAAAATATATATTCATAATTAGTAACACAGGGTGTTCTACTCCTGAAATAATATTCCAAGAAAATTATTTTTTCTGTAATTTCTGTCTGAAAATTGTGCTGCGGCCTATACATGCGTAAATACGGTATATATTATATATACACGATATAATTAGTTACGATCGAATTGATCCATGTATCTATCTATGGCTCTATATATCCCTTGTGGACCTTGGCCGCCTTTTCAATTTCTTAATCTATACACAGTCGGTAGGACTCCTTGGACGGGGGATCAGCCCGTTGCAAGGCCGCTACCTACAGAGATCAAAACAAGCACAGAATAAACGCACATAAACATCCATGCTTCGGGTGGGATTCGAACCGATGACCCCATTACTCTCTCTTGTATACTCTTGTATAGAGAGTAATGAACGTATTGGTCAGGTAAAGGGAGTGGAATTCTCGACTAGTCGAGTGACTAAGTTCTAAAGAAGAGCTCTGCTCTCTGTAGTTGTTATTAAACTGAAATTTGACAAATGAGATCTGAAAGTTTGTGACGCTGGTATATTGCTATAAGTATTATGTTTCTGGACATTATCCATCGTCTTGTCTATTTTTTAAAAAAACCGTCCTGTTTCTTTTTTCAAAACACAACGTTTCGGAGACGGATTCCGTCTCCGTCCTCAGGTAAAACCTACTCAGCTGGGTCCAATAGATAGAGCTAGTCCTTATCTCCGGTCCGGAGTAGGTTTTACCTGAGGACGGGGCCAGAATCCAGTCTGCGAAACGTTGTGATTTGAAAATAAAAAACAGGAAGGTTTTTTAAAAAATAGACAAGACGATGGATAATGTCCAAAACATAATACTTGAAATTTGATAGTTTGCAATAACCAGGTTCTTCGTATTTAGAGATGAATATAAGTTCCCGGGACACATATATTTGAGCTTATATAAATTTGTTTGGAAGAAAAGTAAAGCAATCAACCCCCATTCAGAACCAGATAAGTCTCTACCCATGCTTCACTGGTTCAGCGACTGTTCTGAACGACATTCCTTCTGTTTTTGACAGCTTCTTCTAAGGAAGGCAAGATGCAAGCCTATGCTATCCAATTGCATGCTATTTCAATTGACCCAAATCCAGCAAACAAAATTTGCAAATTCCTTAGAAGATCAAAATAGATGTGTCCATAGAACGCTACCACGTGCGAAGTCCTCGTTAATTTAGGGTTATTGCTCCAGTCACATACGTATATAAAAATATTGGATAGCTACAATACCTTGCAAAGAATCTATATTAACTTTTTAACAGGTTAATATGCTAAGCTAGAAGGAATGTAAATAGTTCACTATGACGTCAGTATTTAGAATTATGGTATATAGAGTCTCATAAAGTTAGCCGTTTAGTGCTACACCTATCAAAATTCTCATTCATATCAGACACACTAAGATCGTTGAATTCCAGTCCAAACCACTCGGAGTACTAGATTTTTGGACTAAGTTCATCGTCTGGTATCTTACAGAATATTAAAGAACACAACGTTTCGGAAACTTAGATCTGTTAGTCCACTGTTTGCGATTAGCTATTTCCAACATAACAAACAGACCAGGTGTCTCCCACCCCTCATCTGAGGATGGAAACAGTTCCACTTTCCGAAACGTAATGTTCTTCAGTGCTATTTAGAACACGGGATGATGGACAAATTCCAAAAATCCAGTAATCCTGAGTCACACACCACCGCCAGAACCCTTCTGACTCTAGTAAATAAACCAGTAAATTATAATAATAAAACATTTTAATGTGACAACGTCAAATTAATGTCCGACGACCTCAGCAGTGCGTTGGTCATGTTGGCTGTGTAATGTACTGGAGTGGCTTATGAGCCAGCCCCTGCTAATTTCTAGTTCAGGCATCATACTGGTGTGGTAAGAAAGGAGGAGTGTCAGTCTAGACAGGTTCTTCTCCTTCCTTATTGGGCGACAGCAAGGACATGAACTAACAGACCATCACTATTAATTTTGAGACTTGTTACATAATTGACCAGTCAGTCAGTCAGTCAGTCAGTTCTCGGACTAAATATTCCATTAGCCATACCCATAAGTAGAGCAAGCCGAAGCTCATGTGGGACCTGACGAGCGCCACTTTCATGTAAAGTGATGAGGTTCAATTATAAAAGGACAATGACTGTGCTGAGGCGGACAGTCTGGTGCACAGATTAATGGATATACAGTACAACATACCGGGACAAGAACAGGCTCGTTAGATTCTTTGTAATAAATCGAAGATTCCAAGGGCTCGTACTACTGTATCAAAACCAACTGTAGCAAATGCATCTTTATTTTCGTATCTTCGTGAATAAGTGAATATTAATTACAAACATCTTATCCTGGTGGTGTCATAGCTCAGGCGATTAGTCGCCGGCTTCCACCGCGGCCCCCCCGATTTCGATCCCGGGTTAGGTCGTGGGCTTTGTGATGGGCAAAGTGGCACTTGGGCAGGTTTATTCGAGTACTTCGGTTTCCCTTGCCAATTCTCATTCCACCGACTGCTCCACATTCATCGTCATCATCCGGAGCTGACACAATAGGCCAAACGGTGGCCGGCGTACCTACCAAGTGGACTCAGTCTCATCCCTCCATAAGGGGGGGAAAAGTAATGCTCAATCTAATCCTGCTACGAAGGGCAGTTTCTGGGAAGGGTGCATAGTGATAACATCTATCAAGTTCTCGCGAACGCCACTGAGCCTACGACTACCGCGGACCGACTCCAAAGCTGGGAAGAAGTAATCTACAGGTCTGAGTGAGCGTCTGGACTACAGTGTTCCCTTCATGCTGGCTGCTGGGTTCAAGCACAGAAGAGTTGGTTAATATCTCTGTTTGGGAAAGTATTACTGGGATATTTTCTTCTGTTACTGCCACTTTCCTTGTCAGTCATTCCACAACTGTCCCAAAATAACCTAACATCAGGCAAAGTTACCTACCATCAGGCTCTTCGCCAGTGGCTGGAGACACGAGGCTGCAGTACCGAGGTACTCGCTATCATATGTAATATATTTTGAAAGAATATGTACTGATACAGTCCGAAAATTACAAGCATCCATATCTCACTTGACACTACAGCTTGGGACATGATACACAGGTTAATAATGTTGCTGTATGATTATCGCTATGTTCTGGGCTTCTCAGATGCACAGCTTCAAACATGTCCCGCACTTACTTTCGACATGTTGGAGAGCCCATGAAATTCGCAGATCCGCTGAAGTTATTAACAGCTATTAGGCCTTTAACGATCTTAAGAATGGGGGGGGGGCGACTACGTTCTTGCTTCTGACAATGATATATGTACGCGTTCATATTTGTTTTTCTTTAAATAAGGCAATACTTGCACAGACGAGTTATTCGAAATCTCCAGATTTCTACCGACCATGTTGGAACACAAAAACTTTGAACTGCTCTGACATCATCATGGGAACACAAAACACCTGAGACCAACCGCTGGAAGAAAACCCAAGCAATCTATCTGAATGGTAAACTACCCCCGTTTTGCAGTTACATTCGTAGAAATAACTTGCGTGTAGAGCATTCTGAAACTAAAATCCATGGGAAAGGATCCTACCCATGGGTTAATACCATAACCCGATGGGGAGGTTTGGGTGCCCAGAGAGCAATGCTATCAGCAGCGTCAGCTCCTGGTAGGGCTATTCATGCTACACTGGTCGAAGAGCAGGGACCAAACGAAAGGCAGCCTCTGATCCTCCAGGAGGAGAGCTGGGTTTGAGGCTAACCTCTCCCATCGTGACAGAATATCCGTTAAGAAACCTAACAATACGAGTATATCCTGGCAGGATGGCCGCCTGATCTGTCGTGATGAAGGCCAAGATACTTACAACACCTCGAAACCAGGGAGTAAGAAAGTCACTTGAAGAAGTTCCTACCCAGAAACGTTTTCTTTTTTTGAGGTTCTCATAGTTGTGGTTACAACATATTTCCTCCAAATTTCAGAATGAAAGAGTAAGACGAGCATGATATATCCGTCCGAAACGTCAGTTGACTTTCACCGTAATACATGGCGTTATATCCCAGAACATGGGGGCACGCGGTAGCATAGTTTGTTGAGGCACTATGCTACAAGCCGGAAGGTCGCTGGATCGAATCCCGATTAGGTGGATTTTTCCAATTTACCTAATCCTTCCAGCCGCACTATGGGCCTGGGGTTGACTCAGCCTCTAACAGAAATTAGTACCAGGAATATACCTTGGGATTAAGGGCGGCCGGCTCGTAAGGCTGACAACCTCACCGCCATCTGTGAGCCGACTGTCTAGAAAATGTGGGAGCCTCAACATCTCAAAACTCTATGGGCCTTCACGGTCTGTTACAGGGATACTTTTACCTTTTACCTTATCCCAGAACGTATAACCCTTCAGAATGTTAGCTTGTCTCTCTTTTCACCTAGCTAAAATAGCCTGCAACTGCTGCATAGGACCAAGCAGACTGAAGTAGTTGTAACACTCCTACTGGATCATTGTCTCTGACGACAAGTTAGTTCGTGGTTGTTCTCAGTCTCCTCAAGTGACTACTGGGTGTGTACCTTGCAATGGGTTATTATAGCCACCACCCAGATCTTAAACTCACCACTCATAATCACTTACAGCGCAACGCAGACGGCGCAGATAACAAGTGTTAGGTTTCTAGTTGTGAACAGTAACTGCACTTACTTCGGAAATATTAAAAGCCAAAGGAAAAATACAAGAAATGTCACTAGATTTTTAATATAGGATAGAAAATGAGAATCAGTGTACTATTTTACCGTTGAACAATTTTTCGTTATCAGGATCCGTGCACTAAGCACAATTTTTCACTTCCCAATAACACGTGCAGGATATTGCTATATTAAGAAACCAACGTGAGTATTGATTGACAGCCCTTCATATTACTGACTTAGTTTCTTATTCCATAATCACGAAAACTGCGACATCATTCAGGAACTCATAAGACGAACAGTGGTTTCTAGATCCCGATCCAATATATAGCACATATTGCAGATCTTTTAGTAGGACTGCACTGGGCGAATATTTTCTTTTTTAAATTCGCTTAGTGGGGGGTGGGGTCCAACTGGGCCCACTCAGCACGGCGGCCACTGATTCGCCTATTGTAGCCTGCCCCAGGTGATTATGAAGATGGGAAATTTGGTGGAATGAAGACTGGTAGGAGAAACTGAAGTACTCGGAGAAAACCCGCCCCAGCGCCACTTTGTTCACCACAAATTCCACTTGACCAGACCCGGGATAGAACCCGGGCCGCCGCGGTGGGAAGCCAGCGACTAACCGCTTGAGCTATGGCGCGCGGCCATGACACGGCCTTTGGGCAAATCTTAATTACTACCTTAAATATAAGCATCGAGTTATGCGCTTAGAGTCAAGCATAAACGGCAACCACTTCGTTGACGAGAAATGGCGGCAGGAAGCGTGAGGAAAGAAAAATATGCACATGACGTGGTTGTGGACAAAGAGTTTATGGGCTGTGAACAGAACGGCTGCTCAGCTACTAACGGTTTACAGACGATGTTGAAAAGGTCCACCATTACAGCCATGACAGTCAAAAGAGCACTGGGCCCTGTTCCGCCAAAAACTCGTGGTCCGCTGAAAAATGTCAGGGATGATGCATATTGATGTCGCAGCCGCGTCAATAACATTCCACAGCGCGTCACACGTGTTACACGGCTGGGCGTAAAGAATGTTCCACAGATGGCCCCACAAGTAGAAGTCGGCAGGAGTGAGATCAGGTGATCGCGGAGGCCACACAACTGGTTCCTATGAACACGGAATACCACAACACCTGAACACTAACAGCAGTGACCTTGCACGAATCTGTATACTGTATATCTGTCCGTTATGCGGCGCTGCCTCGTAGTTGTCACAAGCAATGTTACTATACCTCGCTAACGAAGCGGTTGCGACCATATATTCATGAATATTTCTTCTTGCCCATAAGTGTTTACTTAAGGCATTAAGACACTTTCTATAGGCCTACACGCCTACTCTAATTTACTCGGGAGTAAAATTTCTAGAAACCTCGAAAATACGACATTCTTTTTTGACAGGCTTGAGGCAGAAATTTGGAGTAACCAATTTGGGCGGTTATTTTTCAGTGATAAACGTGACTTTGATCCTTCAAATTTGTTATTTAAAACTCAACTAACTTTTAAATAACATAATAAAGGGTTTATCAACTCTTTTCCATCTTCTGTTTGTCATGAAGTTGGGATAAATTCTGAGAAGTTAAGGCTGGACCAAAGAAGTCTGTTTGGATGAAACAAGACTAATCACACACACACAGAGAAAGCATTAGTGTATTCCGAGAAATGCAGACCACATTATTACCATTCCTCCAACTGGGAACATCCATAAGGTTGAAATCCCGAAACTATGTGTATTCTGTGAAGTTTGGTAATCCGACGTGAAATTATTGCTTAATACTGAATACACTGGCATGGATTTCCGAAGCACTGTTTTGCTGTGCACAGTATTGGGATCACTAAATGCTACGATGATATGCACGTACGTAATGTAATATATGCACGAATGATCAATGGTTTGAATGGTGTATGAACGTATGAATGTGTGCAAACATATGTCCGTGCCTGTACATTGTATTTCCTCTGCAGGCAATCATATGGCATCGTGGACCACATTTTAAATTTCAAATCGCCTCATGTTTTTTAGCAATACACATTTTCCGTGTCGATATATATCGAATAGGTTAACGAAATGGCAGCACTATAGAATTGTATTTGGGAAGATACTCTGTTGGAATCTCGGTTCAATTAACGGCTATCCAGAACGTCAAACTATTTTTGCGGATTCCTTTCCTCTCGTCTTATTCACGCTGGAATAGTACCTTTAAAGAGACCACAATCGTTACTTTCCGGTTTTTTTTCTTCTGGATAATTCAGGAACTCTTTTCACCTCATTAGATACTGTGCTGTTGTAAAGACGTAAAATAACCTAAGAATAAGTCGATGCTGACAGATGGGCGATAGATGTTAGACACCTCTGAAATTAGCTTCTAAATTTCCCATCAGTACGCATGCGTGATATGCGCTGGATTAGAGGAATATTATATGCTGAACAAGTAGGCCTATGAATGAAAATTAACATATAATATTAAAAAATAGATATTCCAAAAGTACTGCGGTACTATGTAGCAAAATAATCAGAGTAAAGTAAATCCCAAAATTTAAACCCGAAATGGTAAAATGCTAAATTTCAGGTTTGATTGTAGGATATATATTAGAACTTCGATTCCCGAGAGGAGTAGAAGTTTTTCTTTTCGCCATCACTCTCATATTGTCTGTGAAGCCGAGCCAGCATCCTATCCAGTGGGTAAAGAAGGCAGAGCATGAAGGTGCTCACCCAGCTACATCTAGCGTCGAGGATACGTGCAGCTGCACTTCCATAACTATAGATTTACACGATTCCATGGAATGATGTTCAATGAAGCATAGGAACTGCTTTGAATTGTTACCGCTAACTTTAAAATCGATACACCTAACTTAAAGGAGGATCAGAAGAATGTTGATTAAACACAGTACGACATTTTTTTTCCTTGGCACTACAGCCCCAGTGGGCCTGGGCCTACGTCAATGAACTTCTCCGTTCACTTCTGTTTTTCTAGATATTAGACATACGGTAGGACTCCTTGGGTGGGTGATCAGCTCTTCGCAAGACCTCTACCTGTACACAAACATCCATGCCCTGAGTGGGATTCGAACCCACGATCCCGGCTTCCGAGCGAGCGAAGACAGTGCACGCCTTAGACCGCTCGGCTACCGTGACCGGCAAGACATTTTTACGTAAGTGAAATAAACATCGTCAAGGATATTATTATTATGCCACCTAATCGACGACGAGCTTAACGAGGATTCGATCAATCGACACTCCCACAATATGTCGAAACATAACGATTGTCGTTCCCCGGTCAGTCGAGTACTGTCAAGGTGCCCGAGGAGTGGCGACGGTTACAAGCTCAGTGACGTCGGCCAGTTATTCTGACGCTGTGACAGTACAATCCTACCAATGTTCACTGTTTTTTATTACATGCTGCAACTATTAAAATAAAATGTATGATACTATTGGCCCCACGAAAAGAAGAAAAGCAACTGCTAAATTTGGGTTCGTTAACCGACTAATAGACGTATAGTCTATATACGTATATTAGTCGGTTAACGAACCCAAATTTAGCACCTGTTTTATTTCTCTTCGTGGGGCCAATAGTATCATACATCCACTTCCCCATACGCCTTTAAGGCATAGTGCTTAATTCGTTGAGCACAGGGACAATTTTATCTTTATCTTTAACCGACTAATAGCTAATAGATGGATTTTTATGGAACCAATTAATGACGATTAAAGGGGGATGATTGGGTTCATAAAAGCAATAATTTGGCAAAGAAACAACATCAGAGGCCAACGAACGACTAAGAAGGGCGAACCAAATCCGACGGCTATTAATAAATTTCTGTTGATCATTGTTTAAATGTGTAGAGAGAATTATAAATTCAAAATTTCGCAGTATACTTATACTGAGGTCACGAGAGATTAAACAGCTTCGCAATAACAGTTATTTTAAGTGACTAACTCTGATCACGGCTAAGATAGGCTGAGGGCTTGTCGTGACAATGATGTTCCTAGGACTTTGTGAAGCCGTCGAACTGAGATACACGTATTTCCTGCTTCTTGTACTCTGATACACGTATGACTGCGTCTCTTCGCAGTTCCTCAGCCATTCCTTCGTCGCTTTGTGTTTGTTTCCGCCGGTCCGGTGGCGATACCCATTAACTTAATGAGTCATTTACCTCGTCTAGCTTCCTGTTCCAACTAAGAGTGCGCCTGAAGTTGCCATACGGTCCTGCTGCTTTGAGACAAAGTTGACGTTGTACAAATTAGTAGAAAATAAAAAGATGTCGTCATGGTACTGTGGTTAGCAATCGTGCTTCGTATTCATGTCCTAACCTCGGCACGGAGACCAGTTATTCTGACCCCATGAGAATTATGGTATAGTACTAAAAATTAGACACCAAAACTTTTTTCTACATCATCTACCTCTGCCGATCTTAGTTCCTGTTGCTCCCACTTGGAGCACAGGGCATCCGTGAAACGCCTCCTGTCACTCCAGTTTCTTATCCTAGATAGTAGGTAGGACTCCTTGGACGGATTATCAGCCTGACGCAAGGCCGATATATACGTAGAAACACGGAATAAACATAAACTTCCATGCCTTGAGTAAGATTCGAACCGACGATCTCAGTGTTCGAGCGAGGGAAGACGTTTCATGCCTCAGACAGCGCGGTCACTGTGATCGGCCCTTTATTATAATCTCCAACTCATTATGCTATCATTCCCATTACATAATATATGCAGATGAGAAGTAGTTATTAAATAACCCAGCGGTGAATTCATCACATTACTATATAAGAGATCAATAGTAGAGACAAACTCATAGAAGAAAATATCAGCCATAACTGACCTAATTTACCTCAATATGCATGCTGATAAACGTAACGGTGTGTGAGAAGATTAATCCTTTAAGACATTCTGTACAATATAAATGTAGAAAACGGGACACGGATGTTCTTCATTTCTTACGTTTTTATTCCCGTCTAGAAAATCCTCTCCTTCTCGTCTTGGAAAAGCGTTACGTCGCGTCACTCAAAACTTAAGCACAGAGAAAAGTTAAGCCTGTAGCAGCAGCAGCTTTGTCGCCTTCAGCAAGGGACAAAAAAGAAGGCGGAGTAAAAAATAAGGCAAAGGAAAATATATAAAGAGGGAAAACTTTGTCGAGACAAGAGAGTCATTGAGAACTTGTGTTGATGCAGATCGGCATTTGGGTTACTGAGAGGTCCTGGTCGTGTGCCTAGCTTGGACATAGTGGATTTCTTGTTACTTCACAATTACCTGTTTATACAGAAACCTAATGCTAGCTGAGATGTCCAAATGATGTTCCTAGCAGAAATCTGTGGAAATGCTTACGGGTATGATCGCTAGGAGGCACGTCAGTCCGACGTTTTGTGAACAAAAAAAAAAAATTAAATTGATGATAGCGGATATACACGTATTTTGGCATGTCCCCTGAAAGCCGGAATAGCAACCAGAAGATACATCCGTTACTAGGCTACGGCACAGTATATGTCACGTCAGCGTAACAACAGTTATGCACGAAACAATAGTGGAAATGTGGGAAGAGGTGTTCTCTCGGGATCCGTGCGGAGGATATATCTGGACACATCTGAGTCAGTCGAGGGCCGAGAAGATTTCGAACACGGAGGTCGTCGTAGATAGTCGCCCCTGGCGGTGGAGCCCGCAGTGTTGTCAGCCTCTGCGTAGCAACGCCGATAGCTGTGAGACAGGCTATGGCCAGCAAGTACCGGAGCCATAGCACACGGAAGCTGAGGGATCTACGGCACTGGAGCCGTTACCAGACAATCAGTGAAGACACGACAGAGTGAGAACACAGTGCGTGATATAGTGAACTGTACAGCGTGTAAATCAGCGATAGCGCTAGAGTTGCTTGAAGTTACGATCTGTAAGCATGCAATAAATCCAGTTACATATCCAAACCCCGTCTATAACCACTCGGTCACGTGACAATATTCAGCTAAATTATGGCAAAAGAGTAAAGAAGGTAAAGCTATCCCTGTAACAGGCCGTGAAGGCCCATAGGGTTGTGAGACGTCGAGGGTCCCATATTTTCTCTAGACAATCGGCTCATAGATGGCGGTGAGGTTATCAGGCTTACGCGCCGGCCGCCCTTTACACCCCAGAAAATTCCTGATACTTATTTCTGTTAGAGGCTGAGTCGACCCCAGGGTCATTATGAGACTGGGGACTCGAAACCCGTGACCTTCTGGATTGTAGCATAGTCGTAATGCCTCAACAAACTATGTTACAGCGGATAATAAATATATATAAGAGTGGCCATCTGTGAAGAATGTAGCCACAGATGGCAACTCTTCTTCAAGGATCCTGCATCGAAGGTTAACTATAATAATGTGCGACTGCGCCTTATGAGTTAAGGAATTTACTGGCAGGCGGCAGTGAATTTACCGAAAACAAATTTCCGTTGTATCCGTTGCTCGGTATATTCGGTAAAAACGTATGTGTCAGAGGTCGAAATATTTATGGAAACTGTTAATCTGAAGCCCTGGCACACAATAGGAGGGAGGTCAGTATAATATATTAAGAGAAAAGCTGTACAGTACTCGTAGAATTTATTTAACATCATTTTGAATAATGTGCAGCTGAGTATTAACACAAAGGGAGATTAGAACATGTACACCAGAAAAAAATGACTATTATTTCATAATATATAAAGCGTTTGTCAGTATTTATTGTGTTTCTGAAAGCCAAATAACACAATCACGTGATAGTTACCGTTGGTGACGTCGTGACTGAAACAGATATAATCTCTATACTGGATATGACATTGTCACAGCAGTGGTTATGAAGAGACCTTCCTTCTGGCTGTTTCAACACATATTTCAGAGGATCATGTGTTCCCCATCTTCAGTTTCGAAGAATAAGCCAAGCAAGCAGGATCTGCCTGGCTTGTCATTCCAGCAGTACCGTAAAAATTGTTATTCATTTAAGATTTTAACTGAAAAATGAAACTGTCTCCCTAATTATGAATATTTTACTAACATTTTAGCTAATGAATATATTACGGAAAGTACGTATACTTGGATTAAATAGATATTTCCCGCAGCTCTCTTCGCACAAAATAAAAATTTAAATACGCGTTAAATATATAGCGTGTAACATCGCTGCATAAAAATATCGGATTCATAATATGCACATGTTCTCTTAAAACAAAATTCAATCTTAACTGACAAACTAATGTCATATTATGTGAGGATCTTTTTCTACTGTGTAGAAGCATAAGCCCTTATCGATTATTATTTTAGGGTTCCATGAAAATACAGTTAAACTCACAATGAATATAATTCGAAAGAATATTAGATAGTTTCAGTTCGATGCTTATAAAAATAATTTCTTGAAATTTAAAGAACAAAGCTACTTCATGAGAACATATCTTTGTTTTACTACAGACAACAGCGGATGAAAGTATGATATGTGATTCTTTTATTAGACAGAAAACCCCGTTTTTTTACGGCCACGGCTATGGTTTATCATGAGCAGAATGACGAAGCGCTTATATCGTGCTACATACATTAAAGCACGCTTCCCCATGCAAATAACAGAAGACTTCAGTGCAATTTCCTTTGCCGTTAGCACAGTTTTATATTTGCTTATTATTCGTTTTCAGGCCGACTTTAGAAACGTTGGCCTGTGCTTTCAGACTCATCATTCAAAATTGATGGAACAAATATCCATGGATATGCAGGCTAAGCCGAAACTAATTCAACTATTTATATACTTCCGTAGAGACAAATACTGGTTCTGCATGCAGCCACCTCTTTCACTGGTAACTATTCTGCACATGAAACTTCCTAAGGGGCTGGTTTCAAAGTTTTTCGCCTGAAAAAAAGACGGCGATATTTCAAATTTTTATTTATTTTTTTTTTTTAATTTTTCCTTGGCACTACAGCCCCAGAGGGCCTAGGCTCCATGAACTTCTCCGTTCACTTCGGTTTTTCTAGATCTTACACATTCGGTAGGACTCCTTGGGCGGGTGATCAGCCCGTCGCAAGGCCTCTACCTGTATAGAAACACAGAAAAACGCACACACACAAACCAAACACCCATGCCCTGAGTGGGACTCGAACCCAAGATCTCGGTTTCCAAAGCGAGCGAAGACAGTACATGCCTTAGACCGCTCGGCTACCGTGACCGGCGATATTTCAAATAGGGATACATATTATGTTTATTTTCTTTTATCATTCTTAGTGCGGTGAGACTGAGTCCACTTGGTACTATGGCCACTACTGGCCTATTGTACCAGCCCCAGATGATACGTATATAAACCGAAACATAGTTTCCGCTTTTTCAGATGTACAATACTTCAGAGTAATCGTCCTGCAGCGTATCTCACTGCAGTGCAAGGAACCAGGGTAATAAGAAACTCGTTATGTAAAAACAGTGAGTGATAGGCACTCCAAGAGTAAGACGCGCGCTGTGCTGCAGAATTAATTTATGATAACATGTGAGCGCCAATTTTGGCCTATCGGAACGCTTCTAAGTGAAGTCGGTAGATATCAGCCAGTCAGCAACGCCGTTGGCGAGTGTCTGGAGTTCATCTGCTTTGTTTGTCAGCGTTTTACAATTCTTTAAGCTTTCCAGAAAGAGACCAGAATTGGAGACGTGAACCTCTCAAGTCAGCACAACTAATGATCCCTCAGCTCTAAATCGGTGTTCTATTTAAGCAGCTTATGCCCTGCTTATTCATTATTTATCCATGTTGACATTGGTAATAATGCCATAGTATATTCTCATAATACTTATTTATAAAATCACTTGTTGAAATGTCACAGAATATGTTTTTAAGGCAAAAAATTCAATTTATGACCGTCTTCGATCGAAGTAAACATTCAGCACGTATTTTATGTATTTGATTAACGATGGTTTTCGCTGCACCAATGAATACCGTTAACTAAGGACGAATACATTTATTTAAATATTTACCGCATTTGAATATGTTCCAAATAAAAGCTGCAGATCACGTAAAACCTGTATCTTATGCCATTAACCATATCTGAAAAAAAGGTAAAGCTATCTCTGTAACAGGCCGTGAAGGCCCATAGGGTTTTGAGACGTCGAGGCTCCCACATTTTCTCTAAACAATGGGCTCACGGATAGCGGTAAGGTTGTCAACCTTACGCGCCGGCCTTCCTTTACCACCCAGGAAGATTCCTGGTACTCATTTCTATTAAAGGCTGAGTCGACCCCCAGCGCCATAGTGCGGCTGGAAGAATTATTTAATTTGGGGGGGGGGGAAGATCCGCCTCATCGGAAACCGAACCCGCGACCTTCCGGCTTGTAGCATAGTGCCTCAACCAACAACGCTACTGCGTGCCCATAAAAATATTTGTATGATTTATTATTTGAAGAATATAATATTTATTTCTGGCTCTACAGCCCTTGGGAATCTTGGCCGTTTTTCAGTTTCTTAATCTGTACGTAATTGGACGGGGGGTCAGCCCGACGAAAGGCCGCCACCTACACACAAAAACCCAAACAGATGAAAGCACACAGAGTGGATTCGCACCAATGATATCTGTGTTCGAGTGAGCGAAGACGGTTCACAGCCACTGCGATCGGCATGATAAAGTTCAGTTTCAATATTATTTAAGTCGGGATTGTACTGGAATAATAATTGATACATTTACTACTCAACTAACTATTCGAGCAGAGCTCTTTGTGAGGAAGCGAAAGGTGTTCAGTTAAGTAATCTCGCCTTTATAGAAGCAGAATTGTCATTACCCTCTTCATAATTACCGGTCACTGGACCACAGTCTGAGCCCCTTCAACCCTCATTTATTTAACATACAATTTACAATCTAGGCTTAGTTATCCTATGCGGTCACATCAGTTCCTATTTGAACACAGGATAAAGGTAAGCATTACGCCATGAAGGCGTATGGGGGAGTGGACGTAGAGATCTATATTTTCTTGACTTCGGCATTAATTGGAGGCAAGTGGTCAGCTTCAGGCCCCTGCCGCTATATCTCCGGGGATAGGGCCCCTGGTACCCATTGGATAGGTGGCTTGGTGGGCCCCAGAGCCGGTCTGAGCGACGTAGAAAGCAGGAAATTCTTCACCATGCCGGGACTCAAACTCCGACCCCTCGGTCGTCCAGCCTGTGCCCAGTCGCTATACCGACTACGCTATCCGGGCTCCTTGAATACAAACGAGAATTAAATACTTCCAAAAACATTAAAAATTTTATGTTTAATCAAAATGTACAGCAGTTGGTGTGGACAGACGGAGAGATAGAGCTTCGTATCATGTATTTATTTCAGCCCCTTCATGGAATAACACATAAAACACATAATCCTGTTAGCCTTTCATTCCTGGCTATCGTCTGTTATAGCTGCGGGCCGGTTCTGTCGTGGCATGATTGATGGCACAGAATCGTGTTTGCATGTTGCATTAATTCTCCATGGACGGACAAGCAATATGGAGAGGAGCTCCGGACCCTTCATACTTTGCATGATGCTGACGCTGTGAGAAGTAGAGGGAGCACCTATAATACGGGTCATGCGTTCACTCTTATGCGGTACCACAAAACAACGAATAAATTGGTTAACTCACACCGCATAGACTGCGGACCCCAAGAGATACGTAGGCACTAGATCGATTTCAATACAGTGACTGATTGATTGTGTCTCAGGCTATTTAACTAGGCTCCTTGAAAACTGCATATGTCGCGACATTCTTCAGCGAAATATTTAATCATTCTAATACCAGTCATTATCTAAACGATCAACTCAACAACAAATCGATCAACCAGCCATGCAAAAATTCGACAACGAATTAATCATCCAATCAACCATCCAACCGTTCAGAAAAATGAAATAGCGACAACTGAAAAAAGGTAGAGCTATCCCTGTAACAGGCCATGGAGGCCCATAGGGTTGTGAGACGTTGAGGGCCGCACATTATCTAGACAATCGGCTCACAGATGGTGGTAAGTTTGTCAGCCCTACGCGCCGGCCTGACTTTACCCCCCAGGAAGATTCCTGGTACTCATTTCTGTTAGAGGCTGAGTTGACCCAAGGGTCATAGTGCGGCAGGAAGGATTAGGTAAATTGAAAAAAAATCCACCTTATCGGGACTCAAACCCGCGACCTTCCAGCTTGTAGCATAGTGTCTCAAACAACTACGCTAAGCGATAAGAGTAAGATTTATATTTTATAGGTTCTGTTTTCGAATCTAGGACCGGAAACAAATTATTGTGGTGGAATTATTTTGTGGTTTTTACTCATCCATTGGAGATAAATGCGAGAGTAGTACTTTTAAACAAAACACGATCTCTTATTCTATGACCAGTTCTACTATACATAGACATTTTCTCACCTCATCTGACCTTACATAAATTTCCAGTCGAAACAACGTCATTGCATACCCCATACTACTAGCTTTAAACAACCGTGAATCAGTTGACTCCATTTTTCCTTCTGTCACTCTATTTTACTAAAATACATTTCAATATTATCCTTCGCCTTGGTTTTTTTCAGTTACTGTTTTCAAGAAGTTTCCCTACTAAAATTCTCCAAATGTGGTTTTCTTTCTCCGTATGTATTCGGCCGTCAACAATATGTATTGATCAGAAGGCATTTGAATTCTGGGTTCCGCCAGGTTCAGTCTGTGTGCCATATGCCACTGCTGCAGGCATGGGGTCAGGGTGCGCTGTGCTAGGCTGTACCTGCTGCCCTGCCCACTGCAGTCACTACTGCAAAGCCTCCTCACTCGCTGGGATTGCAGTCAACTTCACTCCCGCTATGCGCCAGCAGTACTGCCCCTTCTTCATTACATGATTACTTCCAGAGATAATGCTGCATCGAGAAATAAGTAGCAGTCGGTCGGTTTACAGCACTGCGACGGAGAATGCGCACCTTCTTACGTGAAACATTTATGAAATTCTTGCTGAATATTTCCAATGGAATGTGATGTAAACGGAAACAAGAAGTCAATTCAGATGAACAAATAAATGTTACATAAACGCTTCATGTTCTGCGCTTTAGCAAAATAAGTATGTGGATCAGAGTCAGAGTCCTTGGAAAGACAGTCACTCAGCTGGTCAATAAACTCGCAGTATTTTATGAAATACTGAGGTTCGTTACTGTTTTCACAACAGTCCGCCTTTGCACCCTGTTCTGGAACAAATCTAGTCCATATGCTCACATCATATCTTTAAATATATTTTAATATTACTATCCCGTCCATCTAAGTCAAGTTTTCTCAAGTGATCTCTCTCTTTCAGGTGCTCGAAGTAAAATTGTATACGTGTGTATCGTCTCCCTAAGCATCTCACGCATGCCTGTATAATTTTCTCTCGTCTAATTCTGTGATACAGCTGTTCAGAATTCGGCGGAAAATAAACAGATTCTTTTAAACTAAGAAATATTGGGAATTAGTTTCATATGAAAATACCATGAATGGAACTATCTAATTCACTGAAAATAATTATTTTAAATTCGATTACAGTGATAACGTATTAATCAGTTTGGTGGTGACATTGGTAAAATACATGAATATCAAGATAAAAGGGTGAAGGAAGAAATAATACATTAAAATGGGAAATAAATAAATTGTCAAGACTGAAGTTTCATCAGGAGACGGCAGATCATACGAATCGAAGTCCTTGGGATGCTAATAATCACTCAGAAGATGAATAAGTGCGTTGGTACAATTCAAACAACGGGATTGACATGTTTAATTAAGTGCCAAGGGAGATATCAGACTTGAAAGAAAATTGCAGACTTCTCCTGGCTCCTTAGTAGAAATCAAGAAAGGCTTGAAGATACATGTAATTCGCAGAGGAGAGAAGAAGAATAAAAATCGGGCCACGTAACAACTGAAGTTTAATATATAGCACAGCTAATATCGCAAGCTGCAAGAGGATATGCTCTTACACCTTCACAGCGTGACGTCCCAAGATGCACTTACTCTATCATCCAACATCCTTAATCGGTTTTCTGTCCGGGATTACACCTTTAGTAACCAAAACGTATTTCTTGTATCTCCTATTCGAAATACAGGTTCAACTGAGGTAACACCATGAATGTAGGATTTGAGGTCCCATTGCAGTGGTAATGAAAAGTTCTCTCTTCTGGTATACAGTGCGGCGCAGTCCGTTTAAAGTCAACCGACGTTTCGGGGGAATATTTCGTCTTCATTTTCACTGTCGTAGAACAAGCCTGCTCTGTTTACTTTTTTCTCCCATTAGTTTCTTCCTTGTCTTATTTTTCGACCCTGAAGATGGAGGCACCATATTCCTCCGGAACTTCAGTTGATTTCCAACGAACTACACGGCGTTATTGGTCCGTATAAGTTCATCGACGTTTCGGAGGAACGTACTACTGCCATTTTTGTGGTCGAAGAATACGCTAAGCAAGAGACTAAGCTTCTTCTTGCCGCCTGCTTCTTTCCTGGCTTATTCTCCGACCTTAAAGTTGGAAGCATTACGTTGTTCTGAAACGTCGGTGAACATATACCGGACTACATGGCGTAACAACTCGGAAGACATATATTTCATGGTAACCGCTGTGAGAGCCTGAAATTCTGTATATTCAAATCATCACAGCATCATTTAAATGATCTTACGGTAGCGAATGATTTGTATAGGCTTCAATTACATAACTCCTTCTTATGTAATATCCTCCATTTCACATTCTCTCTCTGTGCTTAATTAAGAACGACATGAAATCGCAGGCAGGAACGGTGGTACGACTGCAAACATCCTTAATCTTGGCTCTAAGTGAGGTGAGTACCGGTCACGGCAGCCGAGGGGTCTAAGGCATGCACTGTCTTCTCTCGCTCGGAAGCCGGGATCGTGGGTTCGAATCCCACTCAGGGCATGGATGTTTAGTTTGTGTGTGTGCGTTTTTCTGTGTTTGTGTACAGGTAGAGGCCCTGCGACGAGCTGATCACCCGCCCAAGGAGTCCTACCGTATGTGTAAGATCTAGAAAAACCGAAGTGAACGGAGAAGTTTATGGAGGTAGGACTAGGCCCACTGGGGCTGTAGTGCCAAGGAAAAAAAAAGTGAGGTGAGTGGTTCCCTTAGTGCCCCAGCTGCTTTTCTTCTTTTTTTTTTCGCCAAAAGCCTCGGTACCCATTGAGTGGGAGACTTGATGGCCCCCAGAGCCGGTTTGGTCGCTGTTGATAAGAAATCATATTTGTCACTACCGGGATTCGAATCCATATTTCTTGGTCGTTTAGCCCGAGCCCAGTCCCTATACCGACTAAGCCAACTCGTCTCTTTCCTTCCCTTTTGGCAATCTATATTTCATACACGGAGAAAATATGTGGGAAGTAGAATAATTTTGTAGACTAAAATATTACAGAGCTCCATTATGTTTTACAGTGTGCCTAGCTTTTTATTTCAGAGACATATTTTACATTAAGTGAGGGAGAGCTCAGGTGGTATAGCGACGGGCTACGGGCTGGACGGCCGGGGTTCGATTGCCAGCAGGGGCTCCACAACGTTCAGACCGACTGTAAACCCCTTGAGCCTGCCGTAGAATGGGCACGAGGGATTCTTTCTCAAGGGAGAAAGCGACTGTGGGGTGAAGCGAGCCATTCATCTCCACCTACTGGAGAGGTCAAGAAAGGTGGAACTATAAATCCACTCCCCCACACGTCTTCATGGAATGTTGTTTAATGAATTAAGCACAGTGATAATTTTACCTTTACATTTATATAAATTAGGTAAAACTATATTTTGATACAAATATTCATATTCATCACAATTGGGGAGCCGGGACAGCGCAGACGGTAAACGTGCACGGCCGAGTTTTCGGAGTTCAAATCCTAGTAGGGGCAAAATTTTTCTCCTCTCCAAGTCGTCCAGACCGGCTCTGAAACTCACCCAGCCTCCTAACGAATGGGTACCGGGGGCTCTTTCCCCGAGGGTAAAGCGGCAGGGTTGTGAAGCTGACCACTCACTTCTAACAAGTGCGGAGGTCAAGAATAATTGGATCTACATATCCAATCCCTTCATGCCGTAGTACTTAATCAGTTAAGCACAGGAACAACTTTACCTTTTTCTAACTTTATAAGAAGATCTGTCTTATCTAACTACATGTCTCAAATAATGGAAACTTTACAACTTGTCCCAGATATTTGATACCCGTATAAACCCTTGGATATAGATGTCAGGGTTAGGCTTAACTGTTATCAGCTGATGCGCGCGACAGCAGCGGGAGGATTATAAACTTGTCTTTCATTGCATCCACTATCTCGTGTTGCTCAATTTCCCTGATAACGGTATAGCAATTGCGAACATCGAAAGATGAGCGTCTACTGTATTACGATAAGGTAGTTGACGACCCAGTTGCTGCGCATTATATCGTCGCTTCCGTGAAGCTTCATGCTCCAAACTGGATTAGTCACTACAGGATCGTCAAAATGTACACGCTAAGCAACACTCACAAGGCGCATCAAGCTCTTCTGCAAATGTTACAAGGTACGGCCCGCACAACTACACTTCAATATTTATTTGGTACCAACGTTTCGGAGGAAAGCATCGCCTCTATCTTCAGGGCGTAAAGCAGGTCCAGCAAACAACAAAGGAAGTAGCGATATTGATTTTTTCTTGTTGGTATTCATTTTCTTCCTCTCCTCAAATTTCTAGGAGCCGGGATAGCTCAGTCGGTATAGCGACTGGCTACGGGCTGGGCCACCGAGGGGTCAGAGTTCGAGTCCCGATGGGGGCAAGAATTTTCTCTTCTCCACGCCGTCCACACCGGCTCTGGAGTCCACCCAAACTCCTATCCAACGGATACCGGAAGCTCTTTCCTCGGGGGTAAAGCGGCCGGGGCGAGAAACTGACCACTAACCTCCAGCTAGTGCCGAGATCAAGAAAATGTGGATCTATACATCCACTCCCCCATACGCCTTCATGGAGTAGGGCTTAATTAGTTAAGCACAGGGACAACTTTAGCTTTACCTTAAATGTGTACCAGTCTACACGGCATCGCATCCCAAAGGATAGTAACCTTCTTCTGTTCTTTTACAGGTTGCAATTCATTCGATGGAGTGTACAGTCCTCTACCAACTTCAGAGATCAGCGAAGCATTATGTTTTGGCAGAAAAATTATTGAACATTCTGAAGGGTGTGGTCATGGTCTGCATTATGATAATATTCCAGCAATTGACTGGAAGAAATGAACAACATAATGATCTATCATTTTAAACAGTCTTCCGGCCTGTATTCGGACCTGGGACCTCTCTATAAGGAATAGTTATTAATGTTTAGTACTTCTTAGATCCTAAATTGTAATATTTGTTTTATATTTTAGAAGCTATAGCTTATACAACATGTTCAGCAGGCTTATGTACCAGCAGATCGTAACATCACAAAGCACAAAATAGAGTTTGTTATTGAACTTGAAGATTAGTGCTTCTTGAGTGCGGCGCCGTGTCCTCTGTTATTTACCCGTGATATGGAGAACCGTCCTGCCTTAATCTCTGCCACCCTAAATATGGAGGCAGAATTCTTTCGAGAAATCGATAAATATCTACCAGACTACACGGCATGACATGTCAAAAGACAGCGCTATTAATCACCGTTCTGAGAACCTAAAACCTCAGACTTGTGTGAAACTTATCCAAAGACGAAGTAATGCCATATTGTAGTTTATTGGTGTTTATGTTACGTTCTATGAAAAGTCTGTATCGTTTTCGATATATTAAAGATTTATTATTTTTCCCAAGGATGTAAAATTCTTCAGTGTCGTTTTTCTTATCAGATTATATGTTTGTTTCTAGAAGAATAAGGAGTGAGAAGTATAAACATGAAGATTGATGATCTAGTACAAACCCCATAAACAGTAGCGCGTCCCCCCCGTGCAATATTTATAAAGACATGAGAATAAGGCTTCTTCTTTTCGTGATCCCAGAGCAGTCTTTATGCTAGTTAATTGGCAGTCTTCATGTCAGAAGGCGTCTTCAGTTTCCGCTATGTAAGAGACTTTCAGAGCGGCTTCTTGTGCTTCGGACTGCAGTCTAACGTTTCATCCATGCATTCTCAAATTAACCACGCGGTAGTCTACGTGTACCAAGCATCGTCAGAGAGAGAGAGAAAAACCCTAATTTACCCCACCCTTCTAACGTGCTATTATCCTTAATACCTTTCTCCATACAAACTACACAGTACTCCACGAGAAACAAAATGGAGTGACAAAATTAGTCTTTTCTATTCATTCTTCGACCACCTGTATTTGCTTCCTCGCAGTACAGAAGAAGAACTTGGTGAGGCCGAACTGGGATATGGCTCCAATGAGTTAAAAATAAAGTCGACATCTAAGCATCTTTTCTTTTCCTGTATCCGGAAAAGCAATTTTGAAAAGAAAAAGCGCGAGTGATTTTTGTAACGTTGTTCTAGAGGGCAATACATTAGCAGCGTGTTCAGAACTAATATTTTATTCAGAGTGCAAGGGGAAAATAAAGTGAGGGGTTAGGTTGTTGAAAATCAGACTCATAAAACGGCAGTAGCATATTCGATATCAGCAATGCTTCTCACTCGAATGCAGCATCTAAACACAAAGTCTGGTGTTTCAAAACATGTGTTTGAGAGTATTACACCAAACGGAAACTAACAGGAAATTGAAAAAAAAATCTTAATGACATGTCTCATAATTTTTAGGCTTATTCTACAGTAAACATTAATAGGGCGATGCAGAAAGGGAGGATTAGATGGGCTAGGCATGCAACACGTATGTGAGAGTTGAAAAATACACAATTTTATTTAGGAAATCCTAATAGAATGACACCACTGTTGTGGAGCCCAAGAGTGGACTGAGGATATCATTACCCTTGATCTTAAGGAATAGGACGTGAGGGTGTGGAATGGACTTGTCTCGACCAGGACAAAATATAGAGGCGGACTACTGTGAACACAGCAATGAACTTTTGGGTTTGATACAAAAAGGCGATTTCTTGACAAGCTGAGTAACTAACCATGAAGCTAATTGTCACCTTGGCTACAAAAGTACATTTATAATATTGCCACGTATAGGGGTGACTATTAGATGGTGTTTTGATTGGATTTATTGACCACTTAGAAGTCGTAACTACAAATAACTATAACGCTATTGCTGATTTTAACACTACGACGTACAAATCACTAGGACACGCCAAGTCTTCTCAATCATCACTAGCCGTATCCTGGCAACGGATTTATAAGAGTCTCACTGTAACTACAGCACACATCAAGTCTTCAAATCACAAGCTAAGCATTTTTACAGGCTGACTTTAAAGTCTCAAATAGGCTCTCTCGATTCCTCCATCATCTGCCAACTATCTCGTTTCCATATTTTCTCAATTGTCTACGATTGCCGCCTCTAGAGACTCTCTCAATTCTAATTCCAATTCAACTCTGATGAAGCGAATGAATCTATACATTCACTCCCACCTTTGTCTTCTTGGCGTAATGCTTAGTTAAGCACAGAAACTGCTTTACCTTCAGTTTGGAGAAGCGGTTGAGATTAGTTTACAGGAATGAGAAAAATTAAATCCCGTTTACGTCACTATGTTAGTGGTATCAAGGATTGCTTACTTCTCCTTGTTAAAGACATCTTTGTTGGGCATGTGGGTAATCTACTGCGGCACAACAGCACTTTCAAGGTACACAGAGTTTAAGCGGAGGCAAGCATATTGCCTTAATTGTAGGCTTAAAAGATCTGTCAGGTAGGCATTCTCTAATTGGTTAGTTTTTGCTACAATTTCTTCTTCAAGACCTTCCAAATATTCGACTTTTACGACAGATCTGTGCAAAGCATTCGTGTCTGAAGACATCGGCACTCTTTGAAACAAATAATCTAGAAATTATAGATTTCTTTCTAAAATATTCTCAGATGGATTTTCCAGACGGGTGTATTTTAAGGAAAATCTAAGTTCTGTGGAGAAATTTAAAAAAAAAATCTAGTATTTTTCGGGAAAGGATGTATTTTTATGTCCAGTGAAATTGGAGGAGGGACTGCAATTGAGGATTTGAAAACCAGTCAAAGGTTATCAGAGAAATAGTTCCCTCTGCCAAGCCAAGAAATGTCTACAGTGAATGACACAACAGTAAAACCACTTTCAATGAACTGATGCAGACTATGTGTCCAGATGGTGTGAAAAGTGCCGACTATTTTTTTCTGGTTATAGGCGCCACACCGTACATGAAAGAAGCAACAGCAGGACTTCCATTAAGCTACCCTAAACTGATGTTAGTACTACAGTGCACGCTTTGCACAGGGTCACGGAAACCATTCGTGAGTCTTATTCAAACGCAGACATGTTGGTTGTCAGTGGAAAGAAATTCCTTGTGTAGTCGTCAGCTAGAACACAGACCTTTAAAAATAAAGCTCACCACACACCACTCCCCCAACTCTAGTAACTGCACATCGGGGAACCTGGTTGGATGCTGTTAGGTGTTAGGCAGACACCTTTGAAATCAGTCTTTTGTTCGCTGGTACATGAACATGACAAGGATCATATATCCTCTGTCGCACTGTTGCAAGAAATATTTAATGACTCGAACTGAGGGTGTTAAAAACTGTTTTGGCCTACAGTAAAGAAATTCTCATTTTACTGTCTCAGTTTAAATCAGAGTTACATAATGACATAAATTTGTTCTCAGACACTATAAATGAACTCAATTACTTTAAAGAAAAACTGAATCAACGGCTTGGAAGCAGATGCAGTAAAACAAAAGTTCCGACCACATTTCAACAAGAATAAAGGGCTTAAAGTCATATTATATTTTATTTCAATAAAATCACTTCTGTGGCAACCGACACGTATTCACAACACAAAACTGAAGTAGCTTTCGAGGTTCACTGCAACAGTGCTTTACATTCTGTTGTGATACTGACAACGTCTGGTGAGTACATTATGAATACTTTCTCAGGAAATACTTTAGACTTCTCGGAACATATTTTCTACTTTTAAAGCACATAAAAATAAATATCTTCTGATTCCTTTGGCGCCCGAGAAGGCATTCTTTGAATTTTCTGTGACCTCTAGAGGATAGGGTTCAGAGATAGAGCTAAAATTAGTTTCAGTTGTGTTTCTCCATTAATAATCATGTTGAAGTTAAAAGACGTAAACCACTGTATGTGGCAGTCTCGCTTATTAAGCTACGTCGCGCTGTAGTGCTGAGAAGAAAACAAAAGAGGGTGAAACGTTGATGCCTTTAAAGAGACTTGTATAATTACATCAAAATGGAATGAAGTTATAACGACATCATTTTGTCACTGCTATTTCTCTGGCATAGTTGGGATACAGTCGGTGATGGCGATGCTTGTTATTATGACGCTGCTGACAGAAAACTTTGCTCCCCTTTGTACAATGACTATAACTGCAATTTGAATGCATAACAAAACTGGAAGAAGCAATCCACAATGTAGTACACAAAATTCCAAACGGCATTCTTTGCCGTCCATAAGCCTACTTGCGTCTGGTTTATAAACGATATTTCAGCAAAACACAAACAGTACAGTAATGCAAGAAATTGTCACGTATATCTTGGTAACGCGACAGTAAATAATCGATTCTGGATTTGATAACTCGATTTATTCGATAATTTCCACGTCGTAACTACAATTCGTTATTACATTAACACATGAACTACTGAACTGCCTTGAACGAGGTCTTCCTGATTAATCTCTTCGAACAGTCTTCACTGCTCCATATATAGGCTCGGCACGGTCCACCCATAGAAAACACATCGCTGCTCAGCAATAGATATGAATTGTTGTCAGGCGTGTCCACCCATGCATTGCCTAGCAATGGAGGCTCTATTGTTGCGCACTCGTTACTCTGATATGTGTTTACCGGTCAGTTACCTAGTAACGCTGTGTCCATCCACGTGACAATATCGAATTGCAACAATCTGTGAAAAAGTTTATGACCACATATAATGTAGGCTTTGTAACCGGTAAATATGACTGAAAGGCCTGTACGGAAAAGTTTATGATCCTATATAAAGACAGCTTTTTTATCTGTCAATAGGGCTGAAAATGGGAATTACTCACAAACTTTAAGCGAAAGTTTCTACTAGAACAAAACAAAAAATCCCACCTGTTTAAGTACTGACACTAGCTCTCACAAATGGACAGACAGGCATGATCTCCATGTAAGGCGTTTTTTCCTTAGTTTGTACAAAACGTTTAAGATTGCTCAATTTAATCTTAGACTTTAAAGGATTCTGACGATGGTGTATGCTGTACAGAACTACAAAAGTGGGTGTGTGGTGCGCCATTTCTGGTTTACGAATCATTGGGCCGATCTTCTTCGACACGACCGTGGACAGCACCTTACACTGCCGTACTTTTTACGATATCTGTATGGTATATTTTATATTACAGCTCATTTCGTCGGGCCGGTTTTATATGAATCACCCTGTATAAGGTTTATTTTGGACTCTATCCATCGTCTGGTAGGTCTATCTTGCCCCATCCACCTGAGGACGGAGACAGATCCAGTCTCCGAAACATTATGGTTTTTGTCTTATATATACCAGACGATGGATAGAGTCCAAAATAAACCTTATAGTTCTGTACACCATTTAATCTGGTTCAGTAATATTTTAAGCCATCTGTATTAAAATTTTACTGCGCGAAAGAGTGGGTAGGAAGACAATCAAATACAAAGGTAGTGTAAACAGTTTTGCATTGAAATGGTGACTTCAGTCTATTTTCAGGTTAAGTATCTATAGAAATATACAGCTCACGCGAAGTGTAGAAATGTAAATTTATAAAGAGCATTCATTGCACAAAATGTGTCTGATCTCTAGTCCTGTAACATTAAAAAAATCTTACTATATCGTCATAGAATAGCTGTCTTACTTACCCTCCTGTATGGATCCAAATGTTAGACCTTAAAAGAAGAACAGTTCAGAAGAATGGAAACAGCAGAAATGCTTTTTCTTGGAATGTTCGCAGAATACTGACTGAAGCATAAATGTTACGTTACCGCCACGTGCCGCTGGGGAGGTAGGGTTCCTCCGTTGCGCAACATGTCACAATATTAAGGTGAAAATTGGAATAACAGCTGTAAGCACAGGGATACATAGCCAACTAAGGAGAACTACACATGACGGGTGCACAACATGGACGCCGCAAAATGGAAATAAAGTACAGCGAAGGGGGGGTACACATTCTCAGACAAAGGCGTTTTAGTGCGGCAGTTTCAATTGGTGAACAGTTGCCTGAAGATGACCTTGAAAGCCGGAAAGTGTTGCAACTGAATGCGATTTTAATGATAAAGGAGAGGTTTCAACGGTTTCGGGTTACATTGACCGACTCTGTGGTCTAGTGGTCAGAGTTCCTGGCTATAGATCCAGAGATCCGGGTTCGATTCCTGGCGCTACCAGATTTTCTGAGAAGTAGTGGGTCTGGAACGGGGTCCACTCAGCCTCGTGATGATAATTGAGGAGCTATTTTAAGGAAATAGCAGCTCCGGTTTAGAAAACCGAGATTAACGGCCGTGGAGATTCGTTGCCCTAACAACGCGACACCCTCTATGCGTAAAAGTTGGCACCAACTTCACCGACAAGCTGCGGCCGCTCGGTCGGTATAGTACCCTTGCGGACTACACGCCATGAAGTTTGTTTGTTTTAGAGTTACATTAGACACTAAAATGAATGAACGAGTGATACATCAATGTAACAGGATGATGAAATATAATATTACAGCAATAAAATGTTATATAAGGGAATATGTAAGCAGATTGTGAGAATGCTTAAAACTGACTACGGAAGCTTCTCTGTCGATATAAACCTATAGGAAGAAAATAACACAGAAGCCCGAAAGAGAGCGGGATTTTCACCTGTAACTGGGGCAGTCACATAGACTGATCCGTAACGTTGCTCCTTATGCGGATTATGTTGTATCCAATGCCGTGATCAAAGAAGTACGCCACTGGTTTCTATCCTGAGCCATATGAATCCATTCCCATTTAAGGCCAATTTTAATATTATTCTCCCATCTAAACCTCTGTCTCCCAAGTGGCTTCATCCCTTCACGTTACCAGACGTAAATTTTCGATGCGTTTATCATTTTTCGTGTCAGTGTGGCATGTACCTCCCATCTGACCTTTCTCGAATTACTCTTTCCTATGTTCTTCCCATAATGCGAGACCTAGGCTTCACATCGCACCAGATAAGAGGTTAAGCTATCCTGGAGTGTGCTTTCAGCTTCACTTCTTGGGTCAGGAGACAGACAGACAAACAAGATTAAACTGGATGGTAATAAGCAATCCCCGAATTTAATCTGCTCTGAATTTCGTCGAAAATGCATTTTCTATTTGTTACTGCCATTTTAAATATGTTAACTTTGCTAAATGTTCAAAGAACTTGGTAGTTATCCTTATGTTATAAATTTGTCTGCATTCCAGTAATAGGACAAGAACATAAGGAGATTTATTTTTCTCTGGGTTTACTTCTAGATAAAGCTCCTACCTGGCAAATAACAGAGCTTCTTTTATTTTACGGAAGGCCAGTAAACTAATCATCTTTATAGATCTGCCCCTTCCAGTATAATCTGTCCTGGCTTTTTGGATCCCCCTAGTGGCGTATTCCAAAGCGAAATTGAAAAGTGATAAAAATAAAGCATCTGCTTTTTCTAGACCATTCTGAATTCTACGAGTTACTTTATAACCACGTATTTATAATGCTCTGTGCTCTACAATTTCGAAGTACGCTTACAGTGTCCCTGCTTCTATTTGGAACATTTCACGTCATTTTGTTCCCTCTTCTTTAGGGCGAGAAGAGACATGACGAGCGTATGCCGAAGTAAATATTTCGTGCCCCTTCTCTCTCTGCAGTGTGCTGCACACAATACTGCCATTCATTACATTGATAGACACCATTTGTCGCCGCCATTGTGAATTCTCGTCCTCACATCAGGACGCACCGCGAGCTTCTTTCCTATCTCCGGACAGAAACTGGGGCCTATCGTGACCTTCCACCGCACCACAGCACTTGGATATTAAAGGGAGTCTGGCAGCACATTAATCGTCAAGACTTGATATTCTCATGAGGGTTAATGTTCACTGCAAAGTCTTCTGAGTATTACACCTCGTTGAAATAGGAAATTTTACTTGCTCAGAAGAAATAAGTTGCAATTTCCCCCGAAACGTTGGCAATTTCTAAAGTTATTAAATCAGAAAAAAGATTCCTATGAAATATCGGTAATTTCTACTGTCATTAGGTTATAAAATAAAGTCCGTCTGACCGTCGGTGGTTTCTAGTGTCATTAAATTAGAAAATAATGTACTCCGAAACGTCGATAATATTTACCCTTCCGTAAGGAGCCGATCAAATTCCTTCGAACATCGGTTTTTTTTACCATTCATGAATAAGCCGGCAAATTTCATTGAAATATCTGTAACTTTTACAATCCCTAAAGGAGTCGCCATATTCTTTCGAAATATCGGTGATTTTTGCCATCCACGAAAGCACCAGCAAACTCCTTCGACATGTCAATGATTTGATCATTCCTGAAGATTGAAGCAGCAAGTTTATTTTTTCGACACCACGCTATGAAGGAAAAGTCTGTATATAGAAACTATTCAACTGACGGACACAGAGAGTCGCGAGGTTCACAGAGCATATAAATGGCGCTGGTATCTGGACGGGCTGGCCCTCCTTTCAAAGATTCCTACAGCGAGTTAACAAGTGATCAGGTTATTTATTGTTAAAGAAGAGAATTCATTTGTTAACAATGAAGTGATTGGATTTGTTTGTTACGTAACCCTACAATATTTTTCGCTCTTGTCTGCCCATAAAGCGTTCTTACGTGAGAAGGTATTCATAGAACTCAATCTAAAATTAAGCCCAAATGTAATTTGCATCGAAATCTTTTCGTGGCCTCACTAAAATGAAACAAGAGTGGTTATATGTAGTCCAATTCGGAGCGCTTGTATCTGCCAAATACGGGTGGGTTATTTCCAATTTCCGTAGCATATTCCCTTTTTTATATTGACCTAACTCCACATACCGCAAATTCTACAGTTGTGTTTGAGTTTCAAGAGAAGTAGCAGCTTTATTGATCTGATATGAACCCAGGGTAAATACGCCTACCATCTTTGAGCGCAGATCGCCAAACATCAAGTTTACTCGAAATTCGTTTAATAATTTCGGAGTAATGCATTCCGACGAATAGATGGACAGGACAGACAAATATAAACTTCTCATTAGATATTCATTTTGATCACTATTTTCAAAAGCAGCACAGACTACATTTTGCTTCCATGTATTTTCTTATCGAGACACGCAACTCAGAACACCAGTCGCTTAAGTGCTATACGAAGTATATAAAGATCTTCTGAAGTTTATAATTTTTTTATAAAAGTCAACCATGTGACAATATTCGAAGGAGTCTTCTCATTATTTCTATTATTTTTTAAAAATGTTCAAAATCCTTTCCTTCATTCGATACTTTTGGAACAGGACTTCAGTTTTAAGAATTTACATACCGAGAGACTCAATTCAGTGTATTGTAATTTTGATATTTAAAACATCCATTAAAGTTGTGTTTATCTATGGGATCCTGGAGCCAGAGAATACTGCGCACTATGGTTTGTATATCTCTGCGACAGCACGTCACTCGACAAATACTTGAACAAGGAACGGCTTACTTTTCAGAGCTTTCTCTGTTAAAACCCACCAGGTTGTCTCTCTTCTCCTTTCCTGACATAATTAAGAAGTTGAAAGAGTTGAGATGGGATTTTTTTTTTGTTGCTGCCAAGTATATAACAGATTAGGTTCATTTGCCGTATTACTTGTATTGTGTCAAAACTCAGAAGGTATAATTAGTAATCCGGTTTACTTTCCGAAATTCTGGGAACTTCTGTAACTAACTTTTCGTCCTTTTGTGAATAAAGAAACGGTTAAACATTTAATATAGATACTGCATCTTATCCTGAATATGTATTTATCATCTAGGACTACTTGCTATTAAGTTTTGTTCGGTAGCTGTAAACGGCACAGAAATCGGGCACACAACAAAGACCTTCTTTTTTTTTGTACTTTGTCTTTGTTGGCTTGAACGATTCTTTACAATTAAAGAAGAATTATGCCTTATGTAGAAGTTATATCTCCCTGCTTTTAACCAAGTAGTGAGGCGAAGAGCTTTTTGATTGATTTTATCTTAAAGTTCATATTTGAGCGTTTCACTAAAACTCTCAGGATCTGAGGTTCTCAAAGCAGGGGTTGAGACACATTTGTGAAATAAGGCCATTAAAATCAAGCCAGATTTCTGAGGAACATGCCTCCTCCATCTTCAGAACCAAAGAAAATACCAACGAAAAAACCAGCATGAAGCAGATCACAAGTTCTGTTTGTTTCTTGTATGACTTATTCTTCGACCTTCAAGATAGAGGAGTCATGTTCCTCCGAAACGTCGGTTGATTTAAAACGGACTACACGGCACTTCATATACCAGAAGATAGAATTCATCAGTAAAAGTTGCCAGGCAATACTGGTTTATCCACAGTAATACCTGGTTTACATAAGGCCCTAACTGTAAATTTGCATATATCCCATAAACCACTTTGCAGACATTGCTCAAATTCGGTATACTATAAGACTTTCATCAACAGATACCAGCCTTATTTTCAGCCATATCGATTCACAATAAGGCTAGTTTACACAAAGCCATAACGACTTGCTTCATGTACAAGGATTCTGTAAACCGCTTCACAAATTTTGTTGCAGTTCGATGTACTAGGCTTCCACCAGATTTGTCGGGCAATTCCAATTTTCAGGAAGTTTGGCCAATATTAGGGCCCAGTTTACATATGACAGCAAACAGACTTTTCCATACAGGCGTGTAGCAAACACCATGTTTCAATATGGAAGAAGCTAATGATTAATAAATTCAAAGATTTCCATCGACAATTTTGTGTAACACACTTGAAGGGCTAGCTCATCTACCACATTGCTAAATATAGAAGGTACCAAAAATGTATACACACTCCAGCGTATAAAATATCTGCTTAATTAATCTGAAAACGTAAGTAGATAAACTGTACTAAAGCGTGTTATAAAGGTTATCTACTGCTATTTTCAAATTTGAACCGAATAAAAATATATATACAAAAAAATTGTTTCGGCCTCTCTGTATGTTCTGAATAAATTTTATGGGACGAAGCAAAATTTGATCTGTATCCATTTATTACTACGTTACAGGCTGAATGCACTGTTTATAAAATTGTCAGAACAGTTTTTCAGGGTAAAAGGGTAATCCTACATAAAAAAATACGTATTCTACTTATGATGAAGCATATAATTTCGCATCTTAAATGTTTTCGTTGTTGTGAGTTTTTAGACAAATAGAAGAAATAAGGATGGTAACGAGATAGAATTTGCACTGTGATTATCAGTTTTGTCAGTAACATAACTGTGAATATTTCAGTATCTGGCAACAGCTGAATGTTCTCGCGTTCCAAATTTCAGCCGTAAGATTATGTAACGAGATTCTTCTAGGTGTCCTTCTGAAATTTCCAGTTCGAAGCTCTTAAACATTTTCGGTTGATACAACAACCTTAAGGGATACGCGGTAGCGGAGTTGGTTGAGGCAGTATGCTACTAGCTGGAGGGTTGCGGGTTCAAGTCCCGACGAGATGGATTTTTTCAATTAACCTAACCTTTTCAGCTGCAATATGGCCTTGGAGTCGACTCAGCCTCTAACAGAAATGAGTACCAGGAATCTCCCTGGGGGGTAAAAGCCGGCCGAAGGATAAGGCTGACAACCTTACCGCCATATATGAGCCAACTGTCTAGAAGATGTGGGAGCCTCAACCTCTCACAACCCTATGAGCCTTCACGGCCTGTTACAGTTATATAGCTATCTTTACATATTACAGTAACCTTAAACAGTTTCATACGCAGGACACGATGAGCCTCTAGGGCAGTGCTGTCCAACGTTCTTATGTACTCGGGCACAATTCACCGATGCTATGGAGGTGTGGCGCCACGACACTA
>NW_019731271.1:2362411-2386040 GCF_002891405.2 Cryptotermes secundus | reverse complement strand
TAATAATAATAATAATAATAATAATAATAAAATTTTGCGAAAATATTTAACAGTACTCAGACGTTCAAAAATGTCTGTTGTCTTACAATTTGAATTAATATTAAAAATTGGCTCAATTGTATGTGGTTACGGAGGGCGCCAGAAAAATATAACACGGGCGTCATAGCGCCTGTTGGCGCCGCGTTGGACAGGGCTGCTCTAGGGCGAAGATTCCGTTTCTAGGTAGCAGTGAATATTGTTTCACTTTTGCGTTCAAGGAGTGCAACAGTAATAAAATTCTTCGGGCCGAACTGATACTACCACAATTTTCTGGCGAGCGTTGAAGTCCTTCCGTAAGTCTGTAGGCCCATGAGACACGTCTAGACGTAAGAATACAAACGGTTTCTTTTCGAAAAACAAACATTTGTGTCAAAAGTGTTTCCAGAATATATGAGTAAATTAATTTTATTCTTCAAAGCATGCACTCTGAGCTGTGAAATGTGCGATGGAATTGGACAAATTCATGTATAGAAGGAGATGTGTTCACACTTACGTGTGACGCCGATATCGTTATTGGCAACGGTACAACTCCCACGCTTGGGCGACAAGTGCGTCTTCGGCAATGAATTTATTAAACATCAAAAACATTTCTGGTACGTTCGTGTCTTGAGGCAGAGTTCAGGACCGCCCCCCAGCCAGTGTAACGCAACGACTTCTCATGACACGTGACCGTATAATACGAAAATAACAGAGGTTTCCTTTTAATGGGTATAGTTCTCATTCCGAGGCAAAAACGTTCAAATTGGAATTCGGTCCTCCGTTTATAGAAGGGAGAGTTTTATGTGAATTTTACATAGAAGGGTTCCCGCAATTGGAGGAAGTCGATATGCGGGAACAGAGAGATTTCCACGACTTTAATGAAACAATCCGTTGTGCGGTAGTTTGAATAAGTTTGTAAATAATTCAACAAAGATTATTGAAAGAATGAAACGCACAGCGGGAATACAGGAGGACTGACAGGTCAAAAGACTAGTCTAAAATTATAATAATAATAAAACTGAAACGATAAAGACAAATAGAGAAATTCGGTTTTCTGTGTTATTCGTGGAATTGAGGGGATTGGAAGTTCAAACAACTATGAGCACCAGCAGTGAAGCTTTGTGTAGGAAAATCCAATTGCATTTACCACAAGTTTTGCTCGCTTCCTTACATCAGAAAATCCATTTTAACATGACATGTTGAGATAAAGAGTCCGGGGATATACTTAATATAATCTCACTGTTGACATGAACTGCTGCTGCGCCACCTTGACTTACGGTGTAACTATTAATTTAGTTCGTATCTGGTGTAGCATACTAAGAACTGACCCCGGTAAAGAATTAAAATTGAAATAGAATACGAAGAACAGATTAAAAATTAGTGAAATTATCAGACACTGAAGATGCGCAGATCAAAATTATACAAATTTTAATAGTTAATAATCTCACATATAATTATTTTCCTCACACTAAACATTGGTGGTGGTAGTGGTGGTGGTGGTGGTGGTAGTAGTAGTAGTAGTAGTAGTAGTAGTAGTAGTAGTAGTAGTAGTAGTAGTAGTAGTAGAGCACCATCACCAATAACAGTAGAATAGTAATAATAATAATAATAATAATAATAATAATAACAATAACAACGGTAACAGCAACAGCACCAGTGACAGTAGTAGTAGTCGTTACAATTGCATATATACAAAAGGAATTCTACAGTGGGATGTAGTACGCCTAGTCTCAGAAAAATGACCGTTATTTTACCGGATCCTGAAGCAGGAACCTTTGTACTCGCCGTTTCGCTTCATCTGTCAGTTCCTACAAATGTCTAAGTGCTTGCTTTATATCCCATAGGTGCTCATAATCTAAAACTGTAGAAAACCCTGCACTCTCTCCGTTATTATGACGAAATCATGTTTTGTGTTTGTATTTCTACTTGAAGCCCTTCATACGGAACGCAGCGGCGTGTATTTATAATCGCATTTGAACTAAATGCGATAAGCTTGGTTAAACACACTGCGCACTGACAGGGGAACAGAACTAGAGTAAGAAGAGCGCACTGAATTTTCAGAAGAGCCCGTCTAAACTTTTCAGTTTTTCAAATAACTCAATTCTCAACTTCCTAATATTTCAAAAATCGTATGTAGTGAGTATAAAATATACAATTTTCGATCATATTTTTTGTTTTATTTTTCTTTTGGTGTTCGTTCTCTCGCATCAACTATGAACAGCTGTACGAAACAGTGACATATGTAACTTTCCGCATTCTTCAAATGTATTTCTTAACTCTTACACTGTACATCGCTCATCCACCGTCTTGCTCCCAGCTCTAAGTACTTCCTTATCTCCTCTGGTTCAAAAAGAGGTGTAACGTTTGATTATGACAGAATGAATCAATATTAGGTTAGTTTGTACTACCCTGACCTCCAACGCGTATTCTTATTTTCGGCTAGCTCGAACAGGGTAAAAAAGTTGAAGTGAAGCTATTCTTGTAACAGGCCGTGGAGGGTTGTGAGATTTCGAAGTTCCACAAGTTTTTTCTAGACAATCAGCTCAAATATGGAGGTGAGGTTGTCTGTCTTACACGCCGAGGAATATTTCTGATACTCATTTCTGTCAGAGACTGAGTCGATCCAGGGCCACGGTGAAGCTTGAATGATTAGGTCAGTTTAAAAGTCCAATGATCTCATCGGGAATCGAAAACGCGATCTTCCAGCTTGTAGCACAGTGCCTCAACCAATCATGCTACCGCGTGTCTCTGCCGGAACAGGAAAAGAATTTTGGGAAGATGCAATTCCCAGGACGCCACTGACGTAACATAACTGCAGCATGCCGCCTCTGTATCATCCCTCCGTGAGCAACCCGCAGCACTTGTTAAGACACACAACGTGACTGTAGTGCTGCTGCGATTTGAAGATCCAACTATCACCTCTCAGCGCTATCCTCCTCGAAAAAGCATTGGCCGACAGTCACGTGTTTGCAAAGCGCGTTGCCAGTATCTGAATCACCTGATGATTCTTTGTGCTATTAGATATCTTGTCTGTATTCTTCCCACTACGCGCTTCGATGTTTGGAGTTGAAGTGAAGATCTGACAATAGCGTCGCAATCTTCCGCCCGCCACGTAATACGCACACGGGGCCAGGAATCCTTAAATTGCGGCTAGACTATAGGTCTGTACATACGTTTACAGTTCTTCTTGTCTGGCTTCAGAAAATGTTTTCTCCAGGGAACGTTATTAGGGTAATCAAATCAAGGCTGGGTGGAACATGTAGCGTGCAAGAGAGAGAGATGAGAAATGCATACAAAATATTGGTCAGAATATATGCAGGAAAAACACTGAGTGGGAGACCTAGGTAGATGTAGAGGGGGCACACGGAAATTGGGTGTGATGAGGTGTATTAGATTCGTTTGGCTCAGTGTAAAGTCCAGTGATGGGCTTCTGTCAAGACTAGTTAACTTTCTTGTTACTGAAAAGCAGGGCAATTCCTTAGCGGCAAAGTAACTACAAGGACACCAAATCATGATTAAGATAATAATTATATATAAATTATGATATTACGAATTTAGCAATGAAATCATGAAGTTTCACAAAATGTGTGAAGTAGGCGACGTATTAATGAGGATTATATTTAATTCTGCGTCCTGTTAACTATAATCGTATTTTCAGCGAATCTTTCTTCGGTGCAAACAAGACGCTTGGTGTCGCCATTATATGCGATGGAATGTTTATGAGAATATTTATTCGAAACATAAGATACGGTAAACATAAGCGACGTGTCCTCCACTGTTACAACGGTGTTAATGTAAATGCTAATGATTTCCAGACACAAAGAATCTGTAAAGCAAGGCATTTCAATTTGCCACACATCTCGCGGTTCTGAGGTGTTTGCAAATGCAGAATGACTCTTCGGAAAGATCTGTTTACACTATATTTTTATATTTCTTTCGTTTTTACGCCTTTCTGTTTCATGTCTCGGGTGCGTAAAGTGTAAACAAACAAAAAAGGGAAATGTTTCATTTGGAATGAGCTTTATACGCGTGGGTTCATGATTTCGAATGAGAGTCTGTTCCTAGGTTCAAATTACTTCAGCGTAAACAGAAATCCGGAAAGCGGATAGAATTATGTTTAGAAGTTGTTGATCTCCAAGGGAGTCTGTGTTCATACCGCATATCCAGCATTTCATGCAGAAGTCCTGTGCTCAGTAATAAATAAGGTTAGTTTTAAATCATTATAAACTTATTATTATTATTATTTTTGAAAGAAAAACTGCAACTCTGCTCCAGCACGACGTACGGTGGAAGCACATCAGGTTTCGGACACACTCGAAGGAAACTGACCTCTGGCACCCGTAGAATAGGAAGTTGTGCGGACCGCAGATCCGGTTTGGACGCGGTAGCAAAAAGAAAAGTTTTTGGTCCTACTTATAATCGAATCTTGGTCGTCCGTACCAAAACCAATATAGCAGTAAGGAAGGATTCTATCTTCTGGCCATATAGTTCGCTGAAAGTCAACCGACGTTTTGGAGGATCATGTCGCCTCTTTTTCCGAGGCAGAAGTATAAACCTAGCAATACAACAGCTTGAAGCAGTAGCAAACAAGCCAGAGATCTGAAGATGGAGGCGACATGTTCGTGCGAAATGTAGGATAACTTTCAATGACTATCCGAAGTTATATCCCAGAAGACTGAACCCTTCGTAACCACCGCAGAGAGAACCTCAATCCTATTACTGACTAGGGGCTGAAACTCCACACAAGAAAAGTTACAAAAAGAAATGCTGACGAAGATTTTTTTTTTTAATTCCAACTGGGTCCACTCGGCACGGCGGCCACTGATTGGCCTATTGTAGCCTGCTCCGGGTGATTATGATGATGGAGAATTTGGTGGAATGAAGATTGGCAAGGGAAACCGAAGTACTCGGAGAAAACCCGCCCCAGCGCCACTTTGTCCACCACAAATCCCGTTTCACCAGACCCGGGATCTAACCCGGGCCGCCGCGGTGGGAAACCAGCGACTAAATGCTTGAGCTATGGCGCGGCCTAATGTTGAGGATAACAAAGAGATAGTTACGTAAGGATACAAAAACAATTCAAGATTTATAATTTTCAGCTTTAATATAACTAGAGATGCACAGCTCAAATGGGCATATCTATGGCCACAGGTCAAAAGACGGTTAGACCATTGGCCGAGATATTCAAAAGGAATTGTTGTGTGTTATTTGTACCTCACATCAAATTTGAAAGAGAAACGTTCAATGAAAAGCGTTAAATATGAAATGCCACGTTTTGTTCGTACCTCACATTACAAAACCGCATGGTATACAACATTTCTCGTGAAGTCATGGTCAACCGAAATGCATATTCCGTCGTTAGAAAGATACCTGGATAGAACGGGGTGTAACTGCCGGTGGCAAGAAGAAACAGTTTATTGCGCAAGACCAAGATTCCAGCTCTATAAAATGGCGCCATTCACGCTACAACAGTAAGAAAATATTACCCCTACACAATCTTAGTTACTACGTGCTGCGCCAAGTATTACCATACTCTGCGGTCAGTGTACATGGAAGCTGTCGACTGGCACCTCCATAGGCATTACCGCTGAATCGCTTACACTTAAACTGACGCGGAATGGAAATTACCTTACCGTTTTATATATAACGTGACAGACTGGGCAGTTTCTATGAAACGGACGGTAAACAGTATCACAGTAACGAATGCGCAACAATATGGCGTCCGTTGCTATATAATGTGTGGGTAGACACGCCTGACAATAATGTCTGATATCCGTTGCCGGGCAGCAATGTGTTTTCTATGTGGTCCTCTCGTCAGAGAAGGCACCCTATAGAAACAAGACCATAACTGTCAGACAGTAATAAATACGAGTATCTGGTCATGAGCCCCAGACGGGGTTCGATTTCAAGACTTACTGACTGACTATCAGTCGCAATGTGACTTTGACTTTGATTCGGGTAGGACTGAGGATTGGGGCATGTACTGTCTTCGCTCGCTCGGAAGCCGGGATCGTGGGTTCGAATCCCACTCAGGGCATGGATGTTTAGTTTGTGTGTGTGCGCGTTTTTCTGTGTTTGTGTACAGGTAGAGGCCTTGCGACGAGCTGATCACCCGCCCAAGGAGTCCTACCGAACGTGTAAGATCTAGAAAAACCGAAGTGAACGGAGTTCATGGAGGTAGGCCTAGGCCCACTAGGGCTGTAGTGCCAAGGAAAAACAAAGGATTGAGGATTGAGTATTGAGCCTGTCAGTCGAAGAAGTTATTCAGAGTTCGGGAGTGTTTGAGTGTGTTTAAGAAACACAAAGAGTGACAACGGAAAGTTCGTCGTGAGAAGATTAACATGTAATGATTATGAATTGTGTAAATCAGCAAGAGTGTTATAAGTAATTGTAGTTACGACCGGCAACTGATAAATAAACCCAATTACCAATTCAAACGGCGTCTTCAGTACATAATGCACATATGTATATAGGGATATTATTAGGGCGATTAAATGAAGATCAGATGTTAGCGCTGCGGGGGTGAGGAATATACACCTTCGGCGTATGGCCAATAGGAAAGAAACTTCGGTGCAGATCTGAGGTTGGCATAAAAAGAAACTTAAGGAAAAATGGAGGGAGTAGATGATAAAGAGCTTTCGGCTGTATGAAATGAAGTTATTTTATTGTTATTACTGTCATTATCGTGGAAAGAATAAAATATTGCTATACTGGGGAGATCAAGAAATAACGGAAAAATGCACTTTTCCTAGATCAGTGGTTTACTGGACTGATCATTAGGAGATTGGCAGGGGAGATTAAGATCTGAGTGGCAGGAGAACTTTACTTGGCAACGGAAGGAAAGGATCTGAAGATCTTTAATAACAGAGAACATGAAGGGGGAACTTGTGTGCGTGTGAGTGGGTTTTAAGGCTGGCCAGAATTGATGGCTAAACATACTTGGGTAACACGAAATGGTGACATTCCCATGAACAGGTATATTGAAATTCTCTCACAGTACTTGGAAAACGGCATCCTTACGTCAAAGAGCACTCAGTGTGGGGCCCATTACATATCTAGGGTAGGCAACTAGGAAGTTTGGCGATCTACCCTCAAGGGCACATGGAAATCGACAAAATTGTAATAACATTATGTTTTAAAGACAATAATATTTCAGCGCCAAAAAAGGGTCCTTTGAACTTCTTGAGTTTAATTGGTAACTTGGATAGGCTGAATAAAATTAATTGGCTATACAGGTACGTATCTCCAAAACTGCCACGATTACACTACAGTTTACTTTGTTTCTTTCTTCCCAGTTCTCTCTTTTCTCTAATTTCACCATCCCTTCATCTACCTCACCTTTTAAAATTCTTCTTTGTCCTTCTCTTTATATAATTATTCCCCTCATTCTTTGCTCCTTTATTTCATCTTCTATATATAAATTTAGCTTAATTGTAGTAACCTTCTTCTTGTTAACATCTCAGCTACAAGTACAGTATCCGCATCTAAGAGCAACACTTCTCATTTCAATGAGCTCCGGTGTTCAGTTTTCCCATATGCTCCATGACTGTCAGCGCGTACATACTGTAACACGGCCGGCTTCAGAAGTAGACCCAGGGGACTACTGCACATGCCCAAGATGTAAATTCGATGCAGCGCAGCCGAATGCTTCTATCACGAGAATTCGAACAGGTACAACAGTCGATACCAGGCAAGTCTTCCTGTAACGTGTAGTAAGTCGTTACCATCTCATTTCTCAAACAAAACAAAAAGGGGCTTCCTCTTTCAAAATGTCTCTTCAATCAATAAGACAGAAGCACCGTCTCCATCTTCCGGACGACCCATGTACTCACATACAGACACTCAGGAGATGAGCTGTGGATGATTCATGACATAAAGAAACACTGATCTGAATTGGGAACGAAGTGTTCAAACTTAATGTATACTGGAAGCAATTTGTCTCATAGCTTGCCTTCTTTCTACTGTGCCTTCAATTGTAGTTGGTCTGCATGTTTGCGACATATTTCCCAGCATTAAGTTCGATACATAGGCCACTGGAGTGGATACGCTGATCAGTGTAAGTTACTTACTTTCTTAAGAAGTTTACCAGCATAATGTCTACATTGGGGTTGTTTTTAAAGTAAAGGAACATCAAGGCCAATAACCCATCCCTATGTCATCATCATCATCATCTTCATCATCATCATCATCACTGGCACGACAGCCCTTTTTGAGCCCTGGCATTCCTCAGGATTGCTCGCCATTCTTCTGTATTCGATGCTACATTCCTCCAGTTCTTTACACCCAAAATTCTTATGTCCTGCCACACACATTCTTCCCATCTCAATCTTGGTCTTCCCACTTTCCTATTTCCTTCTGGTTTAGTATTAAGTATTTTCTTAATCGTTCTATTCTCGCTGGCACGTATTATGTGTCCAGCCCATTCAAGCCTTTTCACCTTTATAAATCCAATAATGTCTGGTTCATTAAATAGTTTGTATAGCTCATGGTTATACCTCTTCCTCCATATTCCATTTTCTTCCACTGGTCCAAAGATATATCTCAAGATCCTCCTTTCAAATATACTTAACAGTCTTTCATCCGATCCTGACAGTGGCCAGGTCTCAGAGGCATAAGATAGCACTGATTATAAGTACTTTCTACATCATAGTTTTGGTTTTCCTGGGTATTAGTTGGGATTTCAGGTGTTTCCTAAGGCCATGGAGACATTTATTTTCCGCAAGTACACGCTTTTTTATTTCATCACTGATATCATTTTTACAGTTAACTTCTGATCCAAGGTAAGTGAAACTGCATACAACCTCAAATTAATATGAGCCAATTTCAATATATGCAGGTCCATTAGCACAGTCTTTCTTGGTTACCGGCATGTACTTTATTTTATTTTGGTTAATTTGTAGATTCACCTTTTTTTCTGCTCTTTCCAAATTAAGAAAAGCTTCTTTCATAAATTTTTGTGTTCTACAAATTATATCAATATCATCTGCAATTGCCAAAATTTGAACTGACTTATAGAATATAGTCCCTCTTGTGTTGATGTCTGCATCTCTAACTACCTTCTCTAATGCTATATTGAACAAAAGGCAGGCTACGGAATCGCCTTGTCGAACTCCATTTCTAGGGCTGGACAACATATTCTGAATCTTAATTTGGCATTGGGTCTTTTTCATAGTAGCTCTGACTAAGGCAATTAACTTCCGTGGAATGTGCATCTCTTCCATCGGAAGTCAATGAAAAGATGATGTGTTTCAATTTTTTGATAGCTTGTTCTACTTCTTTTGTGGTCGGTGTTGGCTCTTCAGCCTTAAAAATTCCTCGATTACGCTCTATGGTCATTTTTTTCTGTGGCGCTACAGCCCCAATTTTGGCCTAGGGCTACCTCCATGAAACTCTCCGTTTCACTTCGGTTTACTAGATCTTACACCTACGGTAGGAATCCTTGGGCGAGTGATCAGCTCGTCGCAAGCCTCTACCTGTAGACAAACACAGAAAAACGCACACAAACATCCATGGCCTGAGTGGGATTCGAACCCACGATCCCGGCTCCCGAGCGAGCGAAGATAGTGCATGCCTTAGACCGCTCGGCTACCGTGACCGGCGCTCTATGGTCATACCTTCCACTATTTCAGGGGAGTTACCATTTAATAATTCCTCAAAATATTGCCCCCATCTTTCCAATATTGCTTTATCGCTACTCAATATCGTGCCTTCTTTATATCTACATAAGGTTGTTCTAGGGTGAAAGTCCTATCGACTCTTGTTTAGTTTTTGATAAAACACTCTAATTTCGTTGGAACTTCTTAAATGCTCCAGTTCAATCAGTTCTTGTTTATCATATTCCCTTTTCTTTTTTTATGCAATCTTTTTTCTTTTCTTCTCGCTTCACGGTATTCTTCCACGGCCCCTCGACTATGGTTCCTTTGCTGCATTCTCTTGTATGCCTGTTTTTTATGTAACTTGCTCACACTCTCCATCAAACCAATTCTTATACTTTATCCTTTCCATTCTTCCTAAGACTGCACAAGCAGCATTTATAATAACATCTCTGAGGTCCCTCCAGGCTTCACTGACATCCTCACTATCAGAGAGACCTGCCAGCCATTCACTAATTAATCCGGTATATCTGGTTGCAACTC
This sequence comes from Cryptotermes secundus, assembly GCF_002891405.2. NCBI lineage: Eukaryota > Metazoa > Arthropoda > Insecta > Blattodea > Kalotermitidae > Cryptotermes > Cryptotermes secundus. Next base: position 2,375,886 of record NW_019731271.1, on the reverse strand, counting down.
CTTGTTCCGCCAATTTTCCACAATTCAATTTCTTAGCCTGGGACCCATGTATCTTCCTTGTATTAGATATTCCACTTCTAATCTTTGATATTATTAAGTAAGAATCAGAGTCAATGTTGGCCCCCCTGCAGCTTCTGACATCCATCAAGTCTGAACAATGTCTTACATCTATTAGGATGTGATCAACTTGGTTAAACACAATTCCATCAGGGGATTTCCAGGTTCGTTTATGTATATCCCAGGGGATAAAGCGGGTTGCGTGTGAAGCTGACCACTAATTTCCATCTAGTACCGAGTTAAAGAATACTGGGACTATACCTCCACTCTCCCATACGTCTTCATAGCGCAGTGTTTAACTAATTATGCAAAGGGAAAACCTGAGGAGAGAAGAAAAAAATTAAAAGCAAGGGAAAACTGTGAAGTTAAGGAGAGGATTTTAGTAAGTCTCGGGGTTCTGCAGATATCAGTTTGCGTAACGCATCTGTTAAGTGCAGAAAGGTTCTTGCATTGTTAATGAGCTCAGAACTGTTCGTTGCTCAGTCCCCTTTCCCAAACGTCGAAGAATATGCAAGAAAATAATTTCCCTGGTTGTCTTGTGCGGATGAGATACGTCGTCTCTTACTTCTAGGGAAGAAAATACACGGCGAGTGCCTGGAAACGAAGCGCTCAGGAAAATATCTGAACTTAATAACGTCGAAGCATATGAGAAATATAGAAAATTACGTAACGAGAAAATTCGTTATATACATAAGCAATTTATTCTTAGAATAATAAAACGTAAAAACTGAGTAAGCTGAACATACAGACAGATTGGGAGAGATAACGAATATTCACAGATTTTTCGCGTGGAATCGCTTTTGAAGACATCCACTTACAAGACTGAGTACGGTATGGGGAGATAATATTAAAATTGATGTTGGGGAAAGATGGTATGAGGATGGCAGATGGATGAAGGTTCCTCAGAATTATGTCAAATTGATGTGTTCAGTATTAGCGGTATTTAAAATTTGGCTTCTGCTTTCATTTAGCTGTTAATCAGTTGTGGTAATATTCTGGCAATGAATTGCATATACGTTGAAATGCTGGCGTCATGAACGAGCTGCCTATCATTGTATGAAAATTACTGCAGTACATTTGGACTTACTCGTTCGTGTCAGAGATTATAAACACTATTACTGATTTCATTATAAATCACACATATTTAAAAATATTTTAAAATAAAAATAATAGTGGAACGCAGTGTAATAATTCGTAATGTAATAAACGTAATGTTCTAATTGAATTAATCTTTTATTCAAAATACATAAATTTTAATAGGCGACAATTACGCTGTAACTGTTATATCACGTCGAACAAACACATTCTTGTAGTTGTATTATATTGAGGTTAAGAAAAATTTGGACTGGCCTTATTCTTGGACAGGTGACCGTCTGGGATATCTAAGAACAGCTTATAAAATATTCTGATCAGTTGGTCTATCGGAAGAATTTGACAGCCTAGCTGGAGTCTGGCTGTAGCGCCAAGAACAATATTACACTGTAAGGGTTAATAGGATTTTGCGCCCTGTCATAAACTATATGACTTCTGGTATGGGAATGGGAATTCTGGGTTTCTGTAGAAGAATATCCGCTATCAATGCTCTTTTGGGTCTTGAAGGTACATACGAGTAAAACGCAACAGGGAAAATGTACCTCAATGAATACATGAGTGGAAATTTCCGCGTATGGTCACCTTTATATCAGCAACCAACCAAACCGGAAAAGAAAAGCTTTAATGGGGACACTATAGTATGTAGATCCGTTGCTAGAGAACGACCGCGAAATAAGCAGCTATACAACAGCCGCTGCTAGGTAATGCCTCTGTAAACAAGGCCGTTCTTAGGTAATGGCCGAATGACATGCTCGCAACAGAAGCGGCGATTTTGTGCGGTCCGTGCATGGACTATATAACGAGGTTTAGCTGCCATTAGAAAGGAGTCTTTGAGACGTAGGAGGTTGGTGTGAGACGGCCGCCAGCCTGGGAGTTAGTTATTGGAGTGGAGTGAGTTGGCTGGTGAGTTAAGAGGACTCCTGCGGTTCAGTTCTTGTGAGATGTTGTTGTTAGAAGCTGGTAGCTGAGGCACGGCGATAGTTTGGGAACTCAGAGGAAGGGGAACATCCGCCGTTGGGATACGTCACCAGGCAACGACTGGTGAAGACACAGCAGACTGAAAATACTTAGCACGTGCTGTAGTAAAATGCAGTGTGAATCAGCGATAGCGCTAGAGTTAACTTGTAGTTACGATCCGTAAATGTTCAATATATCCAATTATAAATCCAAACCCCGACTACTACAGTCACTCCATCAAGTGACAATATCAGTAACGCTACCTCTCAATATGATCAAGACACCGAATCTATATTTCATTTATAACAACATTTTGTAGTTACGGGAAATGTGTAAATAATGACCTTCCATCGGGCACGATATCCGCAATTTTGAGCCTTACATGTGGCAGCTTTGAACTCATCGCATGGGGGGAGGGCCTTGCAATTTCGAACTGCACTCGCCAATGCATGGTTTCTCGTGATAAACAAGAAGTTATGGGAAGAACAATCTCCTACTTCCTTTTGGTACGACACGGACCGCACAGAAAATGACGGCTACAATAGTTCTTTTATTGTTATGTATGTATTCATTGCAGGGGTAACATTTTACTAAGCTGATGCGTAGCAACGATAGGGGAAGGACATATAGACACAGACTGATGGGAGTGATTTGTGATGTACGCCGCTGAAATGGGCTCAGGTGCCATGATACGCATATCAAATTTGATAAACATTGGCTCAGGCATTCAAAAGTTAATAGGGAGGATACACAGACATACAGAGAGAATTGTGATCGCATAAACCTAATTCTATTTTTTTTTTCAAAACAAGGGAAGTAGGTAAAAAGTATCAATCTTCTCGTTACGTATTGTTAAACTATGTTACATAGTGCAGGAAACGCAATATTGCAAGGAACTCAGTTATTAGTGGACTTTTTTTTCCGATAAATCTATTATGCCCTTTCTTCTGTGTCTTCACTTAAAACTCTAAATGTTGTAAACGGATACAGTATTACAAAATGCAGTTAAATATTGTCGCGTGTCGGGCGTATATCGCGACGAATAACTTCTCGATGTATTCGATATAGCGAATTTTATTTCACACTCGCTCTTACAATCACCCAAATTACAATCTGACGATTACTGCTATCTGCAGTATCACAAATAGTACACTCCAAATACCACAATACAACTGACTGGTTGCTGGCTAACTCGACGATAGGTCCAGGACTCGCTGACTGACTCAGTACAACTCTGCGGTAGCCACACTAGAACTGGCTGTGAATAGCCTTCGCTTCTCCCTATGTAGCCTCGATCGGACAATACGGGAAAACGGCCACGTAATAGGCACCCTTTTGCCTGGCGCTCTGTTGCTATGTAACGCTAGCGGAGGTCACCGCTGTTACTATCGTAACGTCGCCGCTGTTGATTCGCGTTGCCTAGCGACCGCGATATCCCTCGGTGACGTCACCGCGGAGGGGAGTGGCGGGGCGGGAACTCGCCTATTACCGTAAGAACGCGAGCGTTACGCCACCGCCACGCACCGCTGGGGAGGTAGGGGTCAACATGTCACAATATTTTACAATCTGGCATATAAAGAGTGTTTAATTTTAATGAAGGAATGTAACTTTCTTTAACGCTAACCATAATTAGGCACAAATAGGCATCAATTTTATTGCTGCTTAAAAATAATAAATATTTACTTCATGTTATTGTGTGTTATATACCTGAATGTATTTACGTATGGATATAACTATATTATTATTAAACACTTAGTCTTGATTTCCTTCATATATTCATATAAATAAATAGAACCCAATAAATAAGTAAATAGAAAGGGTCATCGAGAAATAATGCCGGGATTATAAAAACCTATTATTCAAAAACGGTTAAATATGTCGAAATGATTCTAGTTTTGAAATGCAGTGGAAAACCGCAAGATCTGGAAACGCTCAGTTAATGGTAGGGAGCGAGCGATGTTTAGGTAGTCTCTGAACAAAACCTTGAATGAGAAGTTCCCTAACGCCTGGATTGGGAGATGCTGACCAAATTTCTGCTCTCCCAGAAGCCAAGATCTTACTTCGACGGATNGGGGGGGGGGGGATGTATCAAGAACATTGTGCATGGCGCCTACAGGATAGGGTCTCAGCAGCCATCGCAACGGCAACTTCAGATATGATTCAGCGGAATTGTCACGAGATCGAATAAAGCCTCGATATCTGCCGAGCGATAAATGAATCACATATCGAAACATAGTAAGGTAAAACAAAAACTTTAGACATTTCTTAGCATATATCATATACGTATTTAATATTTTCCTTATTATTTTGGTATCCTTTCTCGATGACTCTGTATATATGCATTTTATGCGTATAATATGCATTCCAGTTTATACACAAAGAGCGACATTGAAACTCTATGCGAAGGAAGCAGAAACACAACCAGATAAGATAACAAAGCAGGGCAGAATAGGATCTCAATACTATTACCACATTTAGGTAACTTGATGAATGTGCAGAAACCCATCTGAATTCTAAATGTGGTCACCAGGATATTCAGAATACACGGAAGGCATACTAAAATAACAGAATTTCTCGCATGTTCGCACCCATATTTGATTTCTAGAACTATTAATTGCATTTCTATACAGTCTGGTTATGATGTTTATACCAAATGCTATGAAGAACACTTAATTTTACACTGTACGGATTAAATATTATTTACATTAATCTCGTGTCAACGTATAAATTGTCCGTAAGTTATCATCAACAGTACAAACATCCCGGTTCAAACCGAAGCAAAATATTTGGGTATATACCTCGACCAAAAACTGACATGGCAGAAACACGTTAAAACAAACGTCTGAAGTTAAAGTTAAATCCATAGAAAACAAACTTATACTATATAAATGCATACTAGAACCCATATGGACATATGGTATACAGCTCTGGGGTTGTATAAAACCATCAATCTCAAAAATAATTCAAAGATTCCAATCTAAAGTCTGGCGCTTAAGAATCAGCGCACCTTGGTATGTCTCCAAATTCACTCACCATCATGACCTTCAAATCCAATTTGTCATAGAAGAAATACATAGACTGTCAACACTCTCTTATCAAAGCGTACTCGGACACAGTAGCAGACTTGATGTCGAACCTGCAACCCACCAAATGTAAGAAGAAGGTTGAGGAGACAGTGACTGCCTGACCTACCACAACCCGCAGATTAAGGAAGTTAAAGCCATTATAATTCTGCTACATGACCTGTCAGAGTATCATCAGTAGATGATTTCTCTACTCAACACAGCCAATTCGAGGAAATTTACTTATTATTACATAAAACTGAGAGCAGATAGTAAACGTGCAATTTATATGCTAATAAAAATTCTCGATTCAAACTTCTTCGATTTTATTAGAAACAGGTGAATGTAAAGAACATTTACATGATGTCAAATATGTCTGCCTTTAAGATCTAAAATTTTAATCTGAAACATTTTTCGATATGGTGTATGTACAGAGACAGATAACGTATACTTTTCACCAATTGCTATTCGGTTCATCAAATCGAGGAGGATGAAATGAGGGAAATATTCAGCAAGTGGCCTGGATGAGTAATTCATACAAAATTTCATTGGAAAATTTGAAAGGAAGAGGCCATTTGTGTCTCAGAAATGGATGAGAAAGTAAAGTTAAATTAATCTTAAAGGAAAATTTGTGGATACATGGACTTACTCGCTCAGAATAGAGCCAACAAAATCGAATAATTTCTTGAGCAGCTGAGCGATTATCAGCTTCTCAAGAAATACTCTACTTCGTGGAGTTTATTCGTCAGATTTGTTGCTTATTTTTTTCAGAATAGAATGTGTCCCATTTGACTAGGCATAATTAACGCTAAGTCTAGAGCGTTTCATTGTGCACTCGAACCAATTACGGCTGATGAACATAATCAAGAGTTGGGAGTTGAAACCGAGGTTACGTGTCCAGATATGCCGGTCCCCGTGCCGATTTGCATTTCATTTAATCTGATCAAGTCAGAACTTAGCCCATATATAGAATACTGACTCCGACCGTCGTTTCGACCCTACTTGAAAGCTGGAAGTGCTCTCGGCAAGTGCTGACATCCTCCTAAAAATCATCCTGTCATTAAGGTGGAGTCAAAATTTCGTTCCCTAAATGCTCCCATTTAGAAAATGTGCATTCCTACCTCCATCATTATTGGATAGGCAGACGTCAATATTGTAACGTATAGACCCACTGCTAGGCAACGACTCGGTAAATACATTCCCGCGGAAGCGTATGCAAGCAATAGGACGTCCATTGCTAGGCAACGGTTCAGTAAACATACCTCATTAACAGAAGCGGTCGTGTTTTCTACGTGGTCTGTGCAAAGTGGTCGAGTAGAGTCGAATTTCGAGACGCCAGCCTGCCAGGAAATGAGCTTGGGAGCAGAGGAATTGAACTAAGTTGGCAGTTGCAGAGAGGAAAGAAGGAAGGAATTCGGCTGTGAAAAGAGACTTCATATGATATGAGGCGACAGTGAGACTGATATAAATCTGTTGCCAGGATACGACTAGTGAAAACTGAGAAACCTAGTGCGTGTGTAACGGTGAACTGTAAAATGTGTGGAAATAGCGGTAGCGTTATAATTGCGCGTACTCCCGAATTGGGTGAATAAGGGTGCCAATAAAACCAATCATGCAATCCAGAAACCGTCTATAAGTCACGTACCTTCCAAATTGTGAAAATACGTCAGAAATTAATCCACAACGGCACAAGCCACATCATAATACTAGTTTCTAGATCCTAGTAAAAAATGCGATACAGTTCAGTATGTGAAGCATTAGTCTATCGAAGAATGTTCACTGGATGAAAGAGTGAAACCCGCACGACACCCGAACGAGATTCGAACCATGGCTACAGTTTGCAGGTGGGTGCGCGATCCTTACATTCTTCGGAGTTCAGATAATGGAGGTGTACGACAGGGCAATATTGAGTTGCAGTCCTGCAGGATTCTCTCTCCTTCTTCTGGAATGCCGTCATCTTCCAGGCGTGGACCGTAAATTGGGATGGGGAAGACAAGCATTAAAACAGGCGAACCCACAACCAGTAAACCGCAGGCCGCGTTCCAATCAACACGGAACAATAGCAGAGCCTCCGAATTCTGGCAATAGAATTGCTACCTGCACCCACACAAACCTCCACAACTTGCAGAACAGTGGCGGCTCCGTGCAGAAAGGGCTATGCGATAAAGAAGAATAGAGCCTCGCCCATAAACGGGAGATACAAAACCGGAACTAGAAACAAATACCAAGTCAAGTCAGTACAGACGTAGGGGCAACGATCCACGTCTTTATCTTTGAGGTTGGGGGGGGGGTGCTCACTTCGAAATTCGGTAGGGTTGCTGGGTAGTTGAGGTACGTCAAGACTGTCCAAAATCTGCCCAGGTGAAAGCCGGGATAAGAAGCCTATCTTCGAAAATGCCGTGACGTTCTTATTCTTACGTAAACAATATATACATCTATCCGATATTCATAAATATGCTACTTGAAACAGAGCAATTAAATAATATAAGTAGCAAACGTTGGAGCCGAAAATATCTTGCTGCCACATTCAACGCCATAAAACTTCTGTAAGTGAAGAAGTTCCATTGTAACTAATGAATTTTTTTTTCTGTGGTACTACAACCCCAATTTGGGCCTAGGCCTACCTCCATGAAACTCTCCGTTTCACTTCGGTTTACTAGATCTTACACATTCGGTAGGACTCCTTGGGCGAGTGATCAGCTCGTCGCAAGGCCTCTACCTGTAGACAAATACAGAAAAATGCACACAAACATCCATGCCCTGAGAGGGATTCGAACCCACGATCCCGGCTTCCGAGAGAGCGAAGACAGTGCATGCCTTAGACCGCTCGGCTACCGTGATCGGCAACTAATGAATTACTTGACTGAAAATTTACAAGAACGAATTACTAGTTCTGCAACACATTATCTGTAGTAGACAAGAAAATGACAAGACATAAGCATAAATTTTGTAATCAGATCTTAAAATTTGGATTACTAGGTACACATCACGAATAGTCATCGGTAATTTTTCAGTAATGATTTTCTTGACATAATGTTGGCTATACTGCAAATATTATTTCTGAAAATATTGTGTGTTCTTTCTGCGTAAGTACGTCAAGAGAACGCATAACGGCGAAGTAAAAGGCCCTTAATTTTGGAAATTCCATCTTCATGATCATTTCTTTTACTTTCTTATGAGGGACCAGGGCTGGACAAATATGCCTCTTATTTTATAACTTCACTCTGATAAGGCGTGGATTTTAACTAAATACAAGGGAAATTACTGTGACTATGGAGGTGAACACCATTACTCTTGGCTAGTTTGGTTAAGAACAAACTTTTCTCATTCAAAATTAACGACAGTTATATCAACGGAAAATGCAAAATTTCAAAGATATTCTGTAACTTTCTGTGCAAAGTAAATTGGAGTACAACTTTCGATCCTGTTCTCTAGATGTTCTTAATATTGGACGATTAACTATCCGAATAACCAACAATGAAAGATGATCAAGAATTGTAACCGGAAGCGGATGTGAGAGTCTGAGTATTCGTCTGAAGAGACTTGAGGTCAACATAAGCCGGTAACCCGATTCACATTCCAACGGCGTATCCGCCGAATGCGACAAACTCGTTATGCTGGACGAAATTTCGCTGCCACACAAAACGTTATTCGAAAGTCGAATGCAAAAATTTGATAATTACAGCTCTTTCAAGATTATAACGTCCACAAAATTACAGCTGTTGTTACGGTATAGGAGGTCGTTATTGGAGAAGAAGTCACCGTATTGACCGGAAATTGATCCGAAATATCGCTCTGGAGTCGTTTTATCCCGGAAAATTGTTAGTGTCAATAACAGAAGAATCCCTCAAAGCGGAACCAAAAGCAATTACGTTCCATGAACACTCACTTTAAGAGTACAGCCTTCTGGAGTGTGAAGTCCTGTAGTCTTGTGGGTTATCCAGCGTCCCAACCCAGACTACCGCAGCCTTAATAATGAAAACTACCGTGAGAACTTAAAATCGCGATAGGTTGCATAACTGAATAGGAGAATGATTATGAACGACAAGTGGGACAGATACAGAGGGAAGCGTGTGTACGTGTATTTTAAGGTGCTGCTTCAGCTCTCCTTTGGAGGGACTGAATAAAACTATGAAAGCCTTCAAACAGTACAATCGTCATTCCCCGACTGCCGTACAAGAAGAGAGAAAAGTCACCGCTGCGTGCTGGGTTCGATCCCAGATCAAATTATGTTTGGATTTGTGGTGGACAAAATGGCATTGGGGCAGGTTTTCTTCGTGCATTTCGGTTTCCCTTGCCAGTTCTGATTCCAGCAACTGCTCCGTATTCATCAGTCATCCTACGGCGGACGCTATATAGCTCGATGGTGAGAGCGTCGTTAAATATCAAACGATTGAAAAAAGATGACGGAAACTTGCCTGTTTATATCATTTTTTCAAAATTTACATATTGCTCAAAACAGTGTTCTCAACCTCTGGGACGGCTGACGAAATGGGATGTAAAGTCGCAAAAATTACTTCCAATAATGAAGAATGTCGCCTCAATCTTCAGGCTATAAGAAATCCGAGAGAGTAGACCCAGCGTGAGCAGGTGGATGCAGACTGCAGTTCCTCCGAAACATCGGTTCACACAAGATCTACACGGCGCGACATCCCGACATCCCAGAGAATGGCATTCTTCATAGTCATTCATAGCCGTGAAAACTTCATATCCTACAACTTCCAATAATGATTAGCATAACACTAAAATGTGTAAGACTGGTAAAATTTTCACTTCTTAAAAAAAAACTCTGTTTTTACTGTACTGGGACTACCGTTTTTTGATAATAACACCGGTCGGACGCAAAATGAAAAACACGGAGAACAGCGGGTCTAATATGCCTGTATGAAGTACCCACACACTGTGAAGAATAAATTCCATTAAATCTTCTTAATCGTAATTACATACTTCGATATTAAGTCATAAATAGGAGAGCTGACGTTACTTGTGGAACTTCATGAAAACAAATTTTGAAGAAGATCGCTAATTTCCGTATATGAAATTCTCTTCAGGGTCCAGGTCACTGCCCGTTCAACATGATCAGTAAGTGAGAAAGGTGTAATAAGAAACCGCATCTTCTCTCTGTAGCTATTCATATATAATTACACAGATGATGCAGGAAAGTAGCTGGCCCAGACGATGAAACGTAAGTTAAGTCTACACGGTACTGTCTCTCTTATAAGTGACACCGGCTTGTAACGCACAGGGGTCACACGGAAGAAACTCTGCGCATAGCTTCACAATAGAATAAAGATTATTCAATTAATTCAAAGGACACAAGAAAATAACTAAGTTAAAAACAACAACATTTTTTGTGGTGCTTCATGATGTATAAGCAACAGCTGAATGTAGGATTATGTGATTACTCAGTTCTTCGGGAAGTATTTCACGACCTGGGGGGGGGGGGGGCGCATTATTTTCGGACAAATACGACGTTGCTATTGTTACTGTTGTTTTGTTGTTGTTACTGAACATTATCTGTGTAACTGGTACCGCGTACTGGCAACACCCCTGCTTTCTCAGGACATTCCACATTCAGCATGCGATATCTAGAGCAATGAAAAATAATTGTACGTGTCTCTGGGTGAATAGAAGGAGGCACCCAACTGCGACACACTCTGCTTCTGTTCTGCATGGATGTCACGTCAACAAAGGGAGAAGACAGGAAAAACTCGGCGGCTCGCGTTACTGTGGTGAAGAGACAACAGACAGCAAGGAAAACGACACCCAAAGCCAGCAAAAACAAGGGGAAAAATGTGAATCTCTGTCACATTTTGATATTTAACTTAAGAGGCTTCTCTTCAATGTGGATAGACTCACAAATATTTTTCTAAAAATATGTCATTTTGATGTGTTCTTCAAGCGAAGAGCATGGAGTGGAAATACGTTATAATGGGAATCTTAGGGCTGTATTTCTGTCAGTCGCTAAATGAATCGTTCTTCGTTTTCGGAAGGATCCAATTTCGATTCCCGGTACACAGGGCAACTATTTTTACTCAGATTATTTGCAGCTTGCAAACTATGTTGCTCGGGTTACTCTTCGACCCTGAATATGAAAACAAGTTTTTCCGAAACTTTGGGCTCTCTTCGAACTACAAGGCGTCATAACCCAGAATACTATACTCTTCCTAGGCACCGCCATGAGAACCCGAAATGCAGTATTTTGTGCATGTCTTTGGTCACGTTCTTTCATTGGGCTTCTAGTCTTGTAAGAAATCGATTCCAAATCAGCGCATTTCATTCCTAGCGGAACTGTACCCTTACTGACTTGAAACAAGGCTTGAAATGTATGGATGCTTCTCCGGTACTCATCTGGGTGGAAGGATTTCCCGGCTAGCCTCGGCTGCCGTGCATACTGATGCGGTAGCCACACTCAATCCCTCGCGCCTCCGTCTCTCTTTCTTTTACGATTGTCTTGCTCATTGTGTTGGAATCTGATTAGTGATTAGCGGGACAGAGAACCACAACCAAGCGCACACAATCCAACCTCCATGTTACATTGAAGTGTGAAGGCACGGCCAAGATAGGCTGCATTTGTATGCAAACCTATCCTTTACTCGTAAAGATACTTCTAGCCGAAAGTGTTATTGACAGACTGGTTAAAGAATATAGTTTGATTCTTAATTTAACGGAGATATTAAGCTGTCAGCCGAAAGACATGCCATATAAAAATATTTTGAACTCGCCTCGAGTCATTAACACCTTTTGAGAAAGCGAGAAATTCAGGTTGGAAAACTTCGCTTGGAAGAAATCACTTGATAAACCTAATCATCTATCAAAAAATGCTATTAAAGATGAGTTTATATTGGTTCTAAATTTGATTCGTTTGGCTCAGGATCGAATGGGATTAATGGAAAGCGTTTTAATGAAGACTGCGATAATTTGTCAGAATGATAAACTGAATTAGTTTCAGATGGCTTTTTATTGCTAGTAGGGTGGGACTAAGTCCCTTGCACTGCGGCTACTTCTGGCCTATTGTGCCAGCCCCAGATGATAGGTGAGGGTGATTGTGGAGCAATTGGTGGAATGAAGATTGGCGGGGGAAACCGAAGTACTCGGAGAAAATCTGCCCCAGCGCTACTTTGTCCACGACAAATCCCACTTGACCTGACCCGGGATCGAACCCGGGCCGCCGTGGTGGGAAGCCAGCAACTAACCTCTTGAGTTATGGCGCGGCCACTTGAGATGTTATGCAGCCTTGTTGTGGATAGAAGAATAACATTCAGACTTAAACATGTTCGGAAGATGACAAGTGGATTCAATTAGCTTGCTGTAAGATCTAAACATATAATTTTCCATGGCGGCAAACGAAGATTCTGATTTCGTGACATCAGAGAATTTCTTCATCGGGCGAATATTTCCCACAAGCTCGACTATTTGAATTGAAAATGTAAGCCATAAAACCGCAGAAGTAACAATATCAGGTCAGTAAGATGAAGGTTTCAGTGACAATTAGAAGGGAGGAACCAACGGACTCTATGGTGTGGGAAATAAAGGCTTCATCTAATAGAACTGTATCGGTGATTATGGGGCGTTAAAAGTTAACGGTATACTGTGTAACTTTCCGATTTGGGTATTTATATGATGCGACCCTGACCCATAGAGGAACCAATCAATAATTCCCTCATCCTGCCCCTGTCGGGTCAGTTTGCTTGTTAAAATATAAACAACATTAAATCACCGTTCCATTCTGCTAAATTTGATTTTGATTCCAGTTTGTTTCTATCTCATGTAGGCCTGCTTTAGCGTTTTCGTTACTTAAAGTTTCAATTTACTTAGAGTTTTGGTTGCTATATCAGATTTAATTCGGTTGGTAACCTGCACACATTGTAGTACATTCACGATACATTATTTTTAGAAGCTCAGGATACTCCGCGTGAAACAGAAGTTAAATGCCGTACAAAGTTATTCTAAATTATTGTACGGGTATTCATGGCACATAATATTCAAACCTTACATGCCACGAAAAGCGGGCATGTTGAAGTTTCTTAACATTCTACTGCATTGATTATATTGATAATAAAACTTTTTTTATTTATATTTTCATATTCCGTAAGCAGTTTTAATTTTCTTTGTGGTTTGAAAATTATAAGACACGGTAACTCCGACAATAATTTCGAATAATCCTGTATATTTCGACTGTTTATATATTTTCGTGCATAATTAAAAACGATATCATTATTTTAAATTCTAGATGTTCGAATATTTCATTTGAATTTTAATATAGTTCTTAATTATAATAATTAATTAATTATATTAATTATATAT
>NW_019731271.1:2344890-2362396 GCF_002891405.2 Cryptotermes secundus | reverse complement strand
CCCCCCTTTTTTTTTTTACAATTTAATTAAACCCAAAGAGAAAATATTTCATTCTCTAAACATTGAAGTTCATATATCAGTAACGTTCAGTGGTCCTGAAATGAAAAATTTCAATAAACTGAAGAAGCTTCAGGGTTAATAAACGTATCAAAATTGCAAAGAAATCAAGTTGAAGATAAATGTAAGTACTCCAAATATGGTCACACTGTTTTGATTCTTCGCCGCTGAATGCTTCTGGCGAAGGTACGTCACATAAATTCTGAATAATTTGGACGTTAGACACTGCAAACTGTTTAAGATATTTACAACTGTAAATATCTCATCCCGATAAGGTCATTGGAGTTCTCACTTGACGTAATCCTTCCAGCCGCACTATGGTTCTGGGGCCGACTCAGCCTCTAACAGGAATCTTCTTTGGGTGGGGTAAAATGGCGGACGGCGCGTAAGGCTGACAACCTTACGGCTATTTGACAGCCGACTCTCTAGAAGATGTGGGAGCCTCGAACTCTCACACCCCTATGGGCCTTCACAGCATCTTACAGAGACTGTTGTCCACATCACACATATCTATGCTGAATATACGTACGTCTTTACTGGGTATCTGACAGCCCCCGTACATATTGTACATTAATAATATTTGATCGTTATTTATCAAATGAATAAGACAATTCGATTGTTTTATTTGTCTTGACACCGGATTTGGTCCAAGTGGTGTTGTGCTTATATGTAGCTCAGAGCAAAAATATTGATTTCGACCTTAAAACATTTCGATATGAAAACGTTTAGTAAGGTCGAAATACCATGAGAAGTAATTTTTCATTAATTTAGTTTTGCATAGTGACAAATTCATCACCGTAATAGGTTTATTAATAATTTATTTTTAAATCGTTTCCATTTGCTCATTTGAACATTCTCTTGTGTTCGAATAAACTCAAATTCGTTAGCAGAAACCAATTTACAGTAAAATGACCCAATAGATAATTTATTATTATTGTGACAAATTGCCCTTGATACCGTTATTTATCTTCCGCTCGGCGATCCACATTCACAAAAATAACATGGCGCTCCGGCCAAGAGGGACGGCCAATAATTAGCAAACTCAACAGCCTCAACACTTGTTTCGAATTTATTAAAAGACTAGACTCTGAACTATGGTTACTATTCTCATGACCATGGAAAGGCAGGTTCAGTTCTTAGAACTACTGTACAAATTGTCGTTTGCAAATTAAAATTAAATCAAAACTATTTTTAATTAAAAAATATGGAACAAATATTACGACCCCATACACCGTATATTTTACTACCCGTAAGTTCAATCAACAATGAATTTATCTATAGTAAATGAACATAATTTCATGGAGGAAGGCCTAGGCCCACTGGGGCTGTAGTGCCAAGGAAAAGAAAATGAACATAGAGGTCAATTAGTGACCCAAACTGACCGCGTGCTTACATAATTTGTAGCGCTGCGAATTAAATATCAACTGTTTATTTAAGTTGGGTCTTTGCGACATTGTGCTTCATATCATGGTGGCACACGTACACTGAAAGAATGCAAATCACATAGCAATACAACTTTTACGAAAGAAGAACGTAGATTGTATATGTATTTTTGCCATAACGTATACTTCCATGCCGAATATATGGTATATTTTTTACTGAATATAAATAGTGTCACGTATCCTGGTAACGCAACAAGTAATTAATGGGTCCCGGATTAGACGAATCGTTTTAATGAATATTCAGCATGCGGAATTACAATTAGTTTTAATACAATCTTACTGTAACTATTAACACTTCGTAACTACGTACAATGATAACACTCTAAAGGTTACTGTAATTAAAACCACATAAAATAAAGACTTAATTTCTGACTTCTGTTTGTCTTCTGTATTATTCTGTCTTCTCTTTGTCAGTTCTCTCCCTGAGGTAGGTTCAGGTTGAACCGTATGTAGGTCACCTCCTTCAACAGTAGAGTTATCGCGTTCTTCGCTGTTACTGTGCTTCGGAGGTTCGTTGCCGTGTGAACGGAAACGTTTCTGTATGCGTTGCCTAGGAATCGACGTGGCTCTGTGCGCAATGCATTGCTTCTTCAGTCGCATTCCCCTAATTTACAGCTATTTGGTTTTTTACAATATGTGCCGCATTTCCCATACTAGACACAATAAGCTACTTGAAAGCAATAAAATACTAATAGGTTATAAGGGCCGCGCCATAGCTCAAGCGGTTAGTCGCTGGCTTCCCACCGCGGCAGCCCGGGTTCGATCCCGGGTCTGGTCAAGTGGGATTTGTGGCGGACAAAGTGGCGCTGGGGCAGGTTTTCTCCGAGTACTTCGGTTTCCCTTGCCAATCTTCATTCCACCAATTGCTCCACAATCACCCTCACCTATCATCTGGGGCTGGTACAGTAGGCCAAAAGTTGCCGCAGCACAAGGGACTTAGTCCCACCCCACTAGCAATTAAAATAGTTTATAATCATTTAAAAAGTACCGACTTTAAGTATTCGAAATATGAAGTGTATTTATTAAACCAAGTTAACTTTTACATACTATTGCGTGTATGAGTGATTATGGAGGGAGTTTGGATTGATGACTCGTTTTATTGACGGCTTATACACTCGCGACTCGCGAATACAGTTTACTGATCACTGTCACACACAAACTAGTGTCCTCAGTCTATTAGTCTCCATTAGCCGTTTCCTGGAAACGGATTTTAACACAAGAACTATAACAGCCTCATTCAATTCCATACTCCGAATATCGGGGTACCATAGCACACGTAAAGTTTTCTCTTCACAGGCGCAATTTCAACTGAGCACTCATGCTACTAACTTGCGGTCATTCCACACCAACCTACTAAATTCTCTTCACCATCTGACTATCAACTGGCTACGCTTTGAGTCTGGTCTTATGTTAGGACAGACAGTCGGTCGGCCAGTCTGTCTTGGAATAAAGCACCCATCTGAAGCTTACGACCAGATTTTATTGCTGTCAGACAGTTGCGGGTTTGTTGATGTGGGACACTATCTGACCAGAGGAAGGGTCTGTCGTTTACAATTGCTGCTGGGCCTCGCCAGCACAATCATTCTCGGTTCCCAGTCCCGTAGGACTCGCGACCAGATTTTACCGTCTCAGATTCGAGACTTCTTTTTCGTCGCCTCCTACGACTAGCAGGGGGGGGAGGTATTCGACCCACCCTCCACATGGGATGGACTAAGCTCTAAACCTCGTCTCGCTTATAAATCCTCGGCACAGACCACACAGAAAACACATTTCTCTGTCGCTGCATCATTTTCGCCTTTGTGTCCGTTGCTAAGGAAACGTGTTTATCAAACAGTCGCCTAGAAGCTGCTCTGGTATATCTGCTTATCTCGCGGTCGTTGAATAGCAACGGCTCTACACCTACAGGTACCTACATACCCGCCTACCTATTCCTGCTGCTCCCTTTGGAGCATAGGGAATCCGTGAAACGTTTCACTTCAGTTCCTTAATCCTACACAGTCGGTAGGACTCTCTGGACGGGGGATCAGCCTGACGCAAGGCAGCTACCTACGTACAGAAACACAGACTAGACGCAGACAAACAACGATGCCGTGGGTGGGATTCGAACCCACGACCTCAGTGGTCGAGAGGGCGAAGATATTTCATGCCTTACACCGCGCGGCCACTGTGGTCGGCAACTGCTCTACATGCTACAAGCCCTGTGCCAGATTCTATGGAGCTCCATGTACAAAACCTCAGGCGTGCAATGCACGTCTATGGGGAAGTTTAATTCACTCTAAGTTTAAAGTTGTCGATATCATTGGTCTTGCAGTTAAAGTCACAAAGTGTCTTTGCCCGCTCGAACACTGCAATCGCGGGTTCTAGTCCCGCTCGAGGCACTAATGTATATCTGCGTCGTTACTGTGTCTGTGTTTTCCTGTATAGGCAGCTGCCTTGCGGCGAGACGATCTCCCGTCCAACGAGTCCTACTATCTGTCTATAAAATTCATAGTTTTAGATTAACTGTGACTGGGAACAGGCCAAAGATAATAAATAGTCTGCCAAAGGAAAGAGAACAAGTTTAAAAGGTTACTATACTTACGGGTCCAACTTTACTTTTAGATATACTGGATGACAGCGAATGCTGGGCTCTGGGTAAAGTAGTGGAATGACGTAATGAGGCGGCAGAAACGAGGTTTCAAATGCCCTTACCTTGGAATAACAAGAAGAAACAGTTGGACAGCAACTTAAAAAAGACAGTATTATCCACAGAATCGGGAATTGCCTTTAGAAACGAAAGGAGCATGTGCAATGGGTGCCAGCAGATTGTCTGCAAAGAGCAGCAGAGGGATGTAGACCCAGAGGATAACGAGGCATGGAAGGGACTGTGAAAAAGATAGGACCAACAGTGTGCTCTTCTTCGGAATGGGGAATGTATTGCCGAAATCTTGTGAGGGAAGAGAAGTATGTACTTTGAATGAAAATCATGTTGCATTTCTATTATTTTATTCTTATTTTACGAGTAATTCTGACTTATAAGGGTTCGATAAAAATAGTGGCAACGCCTCTATAGTTCTGAAATGACTTTATTACCTGAGGTAAACACACTTACATTCCTATATAATCCCCCCCCCCATGTGTACCACCTTCTGCCAAATTTGTAGGTGTTGTACACCATTAGCGCGTCCACATCTGTTGATGTCCAGCAGTGACCACCCTACAGCAAGAATAATCTCCTCTCTTGTGTTGTAACGTAACCCTCGCAGTGGTTCTTTCATTTTGGCAAAGAGATCATAATCGCACGGACTCATATCGGGCGAATATGGCGGATGTTGCAGTATCTCCCATCGCCAGCGGCGAAGGAGATCCTTAACAGTGTCAGTAGTATGAGCCCTTGCATTGTCATGAAGGATGACGGGGTTCGTTGCTAACAACTGTCGTCACTTTCTCTTGAGTCCTGGACGAAGATGATTACGCAGGAAACTGCAGTAGTAGGCAGCGTTTACTGTCTGTCGTTGAGGTACAGTGTGATGCAGTATCACTCCATCAGTGTCATACGCCACAATGAATATCGCCTTCACATTACTCTGTGTAGGGCGCACTTTCTTTGGTCGAGGAGAGCCAGGATGCTTCCATTCCTTTGATTGTCGCTTCAAGTGCGGTCCGTATGAGTGAGCCCAAGTTTCGTTCAGAGTGACGATCCTTCCAAGGAAGTCGTCACTTTCCCTCTGGTACTGTCCAACAAGTCCTGTGCAATTGCATAACGTTGCAATTGTTGCACCTCGGACATTGTATGGGGTATCCAACGCGCTGCAATTTTGCGGTATCCAAGAATATTGTGCAGAATGTGGAGCACGGTTTTGTGACATACGCCTACCTCAGCAGCTAACTCCCGCACAGCCCAACGACTATCGACATCCAGCGAAGAAGCAAGAAACTGATGGGGTCGTCCTGAACGACGGTTGTCCTGAATGGCATCCCTCCCTTCACGGAACAATTTCACCCATAATGCCACTGTGCGATATGGCAAGGCAGCATCACCACATGCTTCTCGCAGTCCCTGATAACAGTTTTATGTACTACGATCCAGGAGCGTTGTTCTTGTTTCGTAAACATGTTCTTAGGGCGCTTGAACTGGGCTCCTGCACTTCAACACGATGCACAATGCAACTCAATTAAACACAGCCAGAGCCACTCACTGCATTACTTCAACTGAACTTCTGCTATCAGCTACAGACGGCGCTAGTGCCAACTGAAGCATATCTTTTATGTTACAGCAGTGTTGCCACTATTTTTTATCCAACCCTTGTATTTTAAGGGACACTTAGTTGAGGCTCAGTTCAACTCTTCTGTTTAGACTTATGTTTTGCACCACATAAGCATATTTTTGTGACACACGATTTAAGCCTACGGCAAAACAATTCTAGTATTCAAATGCATATATTTTACTGCCTGATTAATTTAGTATTAGTCCACTAAGTGATTTAAATACGTTTTAGTATTCATCTTTTGAGCCTTTTATTAATATACTGAGAAAAGTCTGAATATGGCTTTCCAATTATAAAAGTTCCTCTGCTTCATTTATTTTTGAGACTCACATTACACAAGAGACATAGGCATAGATAGGAAGAAAACATTAAGATGGATCTCAGGGGAGTCGGTTCTGAGGGTGTGGATAGTCTATCTCAGAATTGGGTCATGTAGATAGCTCTTGCGAACACCGTAATGAGCCTTCGCCTTTCACAAAAGGAAGGCGACTTCTAACAAGGCCAGCAGCTATTAATAATGTATTTGAGCATCATGTTGCATTAATATATAATTTATTTCATACAATATATTTCCGTCTATAATGGAAATTACTTTTTATTATGCCCCGTCCTTCTCACAACATTTCCGGCCGTACATGGCCATCATCAGGTGTCTCTAATTTGCTAAAATTGTTGCACTGTATGATGTGTCCAACTTCACGTATCATATGTAAATGCAATAAAACTTATCTTAAAATAAGTGGCTTTAATTAAAATCAATAAAATTATTTAAAATATAGTTAAAATTGTAATATTTTGCTTGGGGCCGCCTTTCATTTATCCAAACGACTCTGTTTGAAGTCTCCTTCTTCAGATTTTCTTACGCAAAGACTTGGGTGTTTATGTATTATTGTGGCACTGTTAGATAAGTTCTACATATACAGAACGATAAACAACACTACTAAAAATGTAGGATGAAGAACCTACAGTCAAAGGGGCATACATGAGAACTACACCAACATACTTGGGAACTAAGCAATAACATAACAACACACAAGCCGCTGCTGAAATAAACCAAAACAACAAAACCTCAAACAATGTCGTTTGGATAAATGGACGACTCAAAACAAAATGTTACAATTTTAACAAAATTTTAAATAATTCTTATAATTTTAATTAAAGATCATTTATTTTAAGTTACGAGATATCGCATGCACACATGATACGTGAAGTTGGACATATCATACAGAGCAACAATTTTAGCGAATTAGACACACCTGATGACGGCCGTGTACGGCCGAAACATGTTGTTAGAAGGCAGGGAGACAATAAAAAATAAGTTGCATTGTAGACGGAAATATATTATATGAAATAAATGAACAACTATTAGTTTTCCGGCTTCGTTGAATTACCTAGTTACGGTAATCTCAGTTTCCAGGTGGATACTATATAATTCAATTGCAGTTTCCATGGCTATGGTGCATATTAAAAAAATACAGGAAAAATATTCTATAAGGAAATAATCATAAACGCCACAAGGAAAAATTACGTTTTAACAGATCGATTAGAATAACAGTACAAATGTATAGGGATGTATAGTTCTGTACACAACATAAACTGCAATTTATTCAGTCTGTAACTTTCCAATTCATTACGATGATTTTAAACCGCAACTGCATATTTTCTTACTTTTTGTTTCAATATCCCCGAAGCCCAATGTTAATGAATTTGCAGCATTATTAGTATGAAACATAGTCACGGGTTTACAAAAACCCTAGGGACTACTAAAAATATACAAATTACGAAAACTGACTGTATCGAATACGCAATTAAACATTGTTAATATTTTGTGTTGACCCAGCATTCGGTAGAAATGCATACGAAAGCCTGCAGGGAGCATGCCTATGCGAAACAATATCAGCTCTGTTGTACCAGAAACAATAGTGATTCAGTAATTCACTGCTCTGAATATCCGTTCAATTTTTCACGTAAAGAATGACTCTTTTCACATTTGAGAATTATAATAATATTTATCAAACATTTATCGCTGATTTTACCAAGATTCATAACTCTATCCTACTGTCTTAATAGTAGGTATAGGGTAGAAAAAACTTATTGCATCATATTCACATGTCTGCATATTTTTATGTGTCCCTTAGCAGATCCAGCGTTTAAACAAATTGATAGATCTTTATTAAACTTGGTATTAACGAGATGCTACCCCCACTATCATATTTTATGAATCCATACAACAAAGAACAGTCATTTTATGTAAGTTATATCATAATTATAGTACTCGTCTCTTATGTATTTGACATATATTTCCATTTAAAAATTGCAATACTTACGCTAATAACTTCCAGATTATCTTCGATTTCAAACACATATATTTCATATTTTAAAATCTTCCTAACAAATTGGAGAACATAATTAAGTACATTGAGGTGAAAGTAATCGTTATCCTACGCTTTGTATGTTTTTAATCAAAGAAAAATAAATTCTTCTGCCATTCATTTCTTTCACTACAGACTGCCAACCAGCACAACAAAGATATTTGTTTGAATATCTTTCACAGTTGACGGAACTGTAAATTATCGCAGTAGTTACAATGAGATTTCTATTCCATCGAACTTTCCACTCCTTATAGTAGTTCCCCTGTCGCCTTTTGGCTTCCAGCCTATTTACTTAGGAAAACTCTTGTGAAGATGTGATCAGTTGGGATTTCATTTCAAATGTTTCAGTCTTTCGTCTTCTCTTTGCACTAGTCTCCCTCTTTGCAATCCAATCTCTTTGGCTTCTCTCCGATTGTTATACGAATAGAGAGTGGCAAACAGTGGCGTAATTCCCCTCGGCTTCTCTCCTTGTGTTGCAGTCTTATACTGCAGAAACTTTCTTTTATAACGTTAATCGAGAGTGAAATTTTAAGAGAGAAAAAATCTTTAAAAACGGCAATAGACACAATATTTACAAGCAAGTAATTTGCACTGTTTCCAGAGTCCACATACCTCTCAGTCTACTACCTGTGAAAGCTAAAATTGCTGTGTAAACATTCTAAATACGAAAATAGCAAACGGGTTAATACACAGGTATTTTTTAATATGTTCGGAGTATATACATTAGATTTCGTACAACTAATATGCGACAATTATTTTCTTTAATTTGGATAGGTTATTTTACCGATGTACCATCCATATTAAAATAAGATATAGTTTACCACACAATGATATCTAATTTGTTTCCATACATATTTATCCTATGAGCCGGGATAGCGCAGTCGGTACAGCGACTGGCTACGGGTTGGAGTTCGAATCCCGGTAGAGTCAAGGATTTCCGCTTCTACACTCTGTTCAGGCCGACTCTGGGGCTTACGTAGTCCTATCCACTGGGTATCGGGGGTAAAGCGGCCGGGGCGTGAAGCTGACCAGTCACCTCCAGCCAGTGCCGAGGTCAAGAAAATGTGGGTCTATATATCCACTCCCCCATATGCCAAATTAACCATTTATATGTCTGCCTGTCTGTCTGTTTATCTATCTATGCTTCAGTTGCTCCCACTTGGAGCATAGGGCATCCGTGAAAAGCTTGATTTTACTGCAGTTTCGTAATATTAGACAGTTGGTAGAACTACTTGGACGGGTGCTCAGCACGTCGCAAGGCCGCTATCTACACATAAACACAGCATAAACGCAAACATCCATCCCTTGAGTGGGATTCGAACCCATGATCCCACTGTTCGAGCTGGCGAAGACATTTCATGCTTTAGACCGCACGGCCACTGTGATCGGCACATTGATTACATGCTGTAAAAAGCTCAACATATTTGGTTCTTATAAGACCATTTGAGGAATTGTACCATATTAAAGAAGGACACAGTATAGTTAAGAAAACTGCGTGAAGCACG
Organism: Cryptotermes secundus; assembly: GCF_002891405.2. Lineage (NCBI taxonomy): Eukaryota > Metazoa > Arthropoda > Insecta > Blattodea > Kalotermitidae > Cryptotermes > Cryptotermes secundus. The sequence goes on along the minus strand of NW_019731271.1, from coordinate 2,352,773 downwards.
GCCTCTATCCATGAATTTAAACATTAGTTTCAGCATTTTATAAGAAATTTATGGCACAGTTATTTTAAATCTTTCATGTTTGTATTTATAATTTATAAGCTTTACTTTTCTCCTGTAAGAACGAAATATGTGGGGGGTTTTAGCAAGATGTAACAAACATAAGGAAGTAAACTAGATACATTATTTGGATAATTAGATTTACTTAGATACACTTGTATGGTAACTTACATCTTCTTTTCACAATTTTTAATGCAAGGTTTAAAGAGGCTCTGATGGTATACAGCATGTATTTTACATGGGCTTTCGGCAGAAGAAATTACAAATGGAATAACTGAGACTGTTATTAATTACTCCTCTATAATGTACAAATATTAAATTCATCTACACCTGTTCACTGTTACATTATGCTCAAATTGATGAGACGCAAGAACTATATGTTAGATACGTTATAATGCACACACTAAATGAAAGTTAAATTAGTCTGTACCTATAAACAAGTTTTGTAATGGTCAGCTAAAAGCTGTGAAATTACGCAGATTCGGGTTACCATAGCAACGATTTATCGAGTGTTAACAATTCTGCATAAATGTAAGGCTTGTAGTAGGTCACGAAGAAGAAGAGTATTTTGTTCCATTGTCTATTCTATCTGTACTGAAGTGGACATGTGACACTTACTTCTTTCTGTGAGTGCGACTTGCTTTATGAAGACGTTGAAGGTTTCTTTCCTTCTCAAAACAAGAAAGTGGAAGGTGTTCATAAAGACCACTTTAGTAAAGCCGTGTCGAGAGTTCTAATCTAAAAGGATAATCCAAGTGGACATTTGATGTGTGTGAAGGTAATATAGCGGAAATATACTGTACCTATGCGACTGCTTGAACACACATCTCCGCTAAAAGCAAGCGTTCTGAGCAGCAGAAAAAAAAATCTCCTGTGGGTGTGTACGTGTGCCTCATGCCATTAGTCACCTCGATAGTAGACCCTACTAGGAAATAAACGCCGGTCAGAGTAGCGGCGCGGTCTAAGGCATGAACTGTTCTGGCTAGCTCGGACGCTAGGATCGTGGTTTCGAATCCTACTTAAGGCATGCATGCTTGGTAGGTGTATGCGTTTATTCTGTGTTTGTGTTGTCTTGTGTTTAGGTAGAGGCCTTGCGACGAGCTGGTCACTCGTCCAAGTCCTACCGTCTTTGAAAAATGATTACGGAACTGAATAAGAGGCCAGGGCCCTAAATGGGCTGGAAGAGCCATTAAAACCCCTAGGAAACAAACAGAAATATATTAGACATGACCCACTACAGCTTACCCGTCAAGATTGTTAAGAATTCATTCCCTGATACTGTCTACGTCATTACTTCCTGAGCATAATGTTACTCTGATACTGTCTACTATATTTTAATTCCATAGTGGGAGTGGAATACATTTGGGGCCACTCGGAACGGCGGCCAGTGATTTGCCTATTGTACCTGCCCCGGGTGATTATGATGATGGAGAATTTGGTGGAATGGAGATTGGCAGGGGAAATCGAAGTACTCGGAGAAAACCTGCCCCCAACGCCACTTTGTTCGCCACAAATCCCACTTGACCACCCCCGGGCTCGAACCCGGGCCGCCGAGGTTGGAAGCCAGCCACTAACCGCTTGAGCTATGGCGCGGCCTTTAACAAAACATTACTCTCGCTGTAATTTTGCTCAAGAGGCCATGGTTAAATGTTGAATACAAGTTCAGAAATTCATCGTAGAAGCTAAAACAATTGCGGAGAAAATGTAAAGGGCATAAAGCTTATGTTTAAATTTTCCGCGCAAACTTGACCCGAAATATTTTCTTCCAGATAATTATTAAGCGACAAATAAGCAGAAACTCATGTAGGTATTCACATAATAAGGTCGTTAAACATGTCAGATCGAATTGAAATTAAAAAAAAAAATGTTTGATAGCTTTTCCTAAAATGTTCAATACTACAATCCGGCCAGCGGATTTCGAAATGTACCTTACAGACCGACATATGAACTGAGTGAACTGAGTAGGCGCTCAGCAGGGTCGAAAACGCGTCTAAACCGTTGCAATGCGCATTGATTTCTGAGGCGCATGGAATTCGATAAAATACGATTAATGTTTTTACACAATGGAATAGTATGATGACAAAAACATCGCCTGTTCGGCTCTTACAGGCTTAGGCGACTGTGAAATCTCGGCGCATTTCACATGTCCCTGTCCTAACAACAGGTCTGCTATGTGTCCTGCACAAATGACGAAGTTCTTCATTATATAAATTGTCCGCTTATTTTAGTCAACTGACGTAGATCATAAATAACTAATTAACTAACTAGGGCCGCATCAAAGCTCAGGCTGTTAGTCGCTGGCTTCCCACCGCGCCGGCCCGTGTTCGAGCCCAGGTCAGATCATGTGGGATTTGTGGTGGACAAAGTGGCACTGAGGGAGGTTTTCTCCGAGTACTTCGGTTTCCCCTGCCAATTCTCATTCCACTGACTGCTCCACACTCATCATCTATCATCCGTGGTTGGTACAATAGGTAAGTTAGTGGCCGACGCACCAAGTGGACCCTGTGACACCCAACCCTAAGAAACAAAAAAGCTAAGTAACTAACTCCATGGACATGAGCCTTTCTTACGAAGCTGCCAGTTGCGCAACTATTCAAGAACTTCTCAACATTTTATGAAATCTGAAGGTTCATTATTTTGTTCATAAGAGCCCTCAACTGGTCTCTATCCTGAGCCAGATAAATCCAGTCCATACCACCCTATCTCATCTCTCTAAGATCCATCTTAATGCTACTTAAACCATTATATTTACAAAATAGGCCTACCATATATTATTGTAAATGAAAGCAAAACTGACCCCGTGCCTGTCTGAAAGTCACGCCATGAAGACATTTTGGGGAGTGGAGGTAAAACTTCGTTAATTTTCAACCTGGATGTTGCTTTGTACGGGGCTGAATCTTGGACACTTAGGGCAGTAGATCAGAAACACCTGGAAAGCTTCGAAATGTGGTGATGGAGAAGGATGGAGAAGATCAGTTGGACCGCTTATGTGAGAAATGAAGAAGTGTTAATTAGAGTCAGTGAGCAGAGAAATATCCTACACGACATAAGAAAACGGAAGGCTAATTGGATTGGTCATATCTTACACNGGGCTTCAGAGAGGATCTGAAGGTCGTAACGAAGAGAAGAAGTCCTCCCTCTCCTTACTGGTCTTTGACCCCGTAGCCAGGATTCAGTTCAATTAAATTAATTTATTAAAGTTCTTGATAACAGTTAATAAACAAATATACTGAGCTACACTGAATAAATTAGAAAAATAATTGTATACAGAATATATAAATAGACATGACCGGTATAGAAAACCGAGATTAACGGCCGTGGAGGTCTGCTGTGCTGACCACCTGACACGCTCTATCCGCAAAAGTTGACATTAACTTCACCGACAAGCGGCGGTCGCTCGGTCGGTATAGTTCGGTTGCGGACTACAGGCCACGGAGTAAATAGGCATGAACAAAGGAGGAGCGAAAATACAAAGAGACTATAATAGTAGTAACTAAATAACATAAATAACGCCAGGGTTCTGAACAAGAAACCTTCAGCGTTACATATTATTATAATTTTTATTTTAGTAGTAGTAGTAGTATGTATAATTTGTACGCACATATAATATTTAACGTTAGTTATACCGAAGCTTGAATACGTCTCTGTTGATTGGAATTCTATTATGGCACGCAGCCAAAGAAGAAGGAAACATCACAAGACACAGTATACACAAAATATAGGAGGAACGACTCCCATAGCGGACGAGTGATGTAACGCGCGAGTTTGAAATGAGACGTATAGGATGATAAATCTTAATAAATTTTAATATATATAGATTTTATTATGGTACATGAGGAATGTACATTTTAAATCATTTTATAAACGACACATGATGGCGAGCAGTGCAATAGTTTAACGTAGGTGACACCTGAGGATAGCACAGTGATGCCGAAACATGTAGTGATGTGACATGTGACATTGTGTGCACTAGAAGACGGCCAATACATACACATCATGGACGAGAATCAGTGCAACAGGACGCTAAAATACAACATTAATAGTTTATATTCTTTACTTCTTGATTATTACTTATTACACTATTAATTTTCCACAGTATTATTTTATGTCCCCACCTTATTGTGGTGGTAGGGTTTGAGTGCTTCTGAGACCCTGAGAGCTATGCCGGCGGTAGCGTAGCTACTGGTAGAGTCACCCATGACGGACAGGTCAAGGGATAGGAGCCAGACGAAGAGGGACACCCTGGTCCTCCAAGTTGGGGGTTGGGCGTGAGGCTAACAACCTCACACGTTAGAAATAAATTCTTAAGAAACGAGCAATCAGCCTTGGATGGATGGATTGAACGGAAATCGACATCAGCGAAGGAGCTGAAAGGATGAGGAGGAAGGATAAAGAATAGAGAAGACTGGAGGCAGATTGTTCAGGAGGCCAAAGCCCACCTTGAGCTGTAGCGCTGAGGGGAAAGATTGATGAATTATTTTATGTATATATATCTTATTGCATCATGGTTAGATGAGTGCACCAATCGAATTGTTATTGTCTTAACGATACAAGTTGCCTTCTTTTGTCCTTGTTTGTGTGTTCTTGCACGTCCATAATTCCTAATTGGCCTTCGGACTATTGAGTAAGTATGTAAATGAATAAATTATTGAATTTAATTAGTCGAATAATAAATTATTATCATTATTAGAGCACTCCAGCAGAGTAGATACCGACACTTGGCAGTAGAGACGCTACTAAACGCAAGGCTCAGAGGATAAGCTGCTTGTAGTAGTTTTCCAACAGAATGCTTAGCTATATGATACTCGAAGCATGCATTCCGATATGTGGGGTTGGATAATGCTGCAATGATGTCGGATCTGTCATATTCTTATTGAGGTCAGCATGGACACAGCTGTTCACTTCCGCTGTAGACACAATTATTCTAAAAATACAAAGCGCAAACAGAGCTTTGTCGTCATTATCTATGTGGACTAGCAGGATGGAGACTTGGTTACACAGCATATGAAGTTCATGCAGTTATCAAAACCAACACATTCCCTCTTTTTCAGTCACCACAAAAGAGTTCAGCATTATAAAAGTTTTTTTCTCCTCCCCGTGCTCGATTCCTCTCTACTATTTCTCTTTATTCTACTTTAACAACCCATCTCCGGTCTCGCGACCCCAAAATTGAATCGATTTGCGTTTGCATTCACTTCAATTCGCTCGGTTTGGTTGGGGATTTAGGTTCAACTGAGACATTGCCAGTCAAACTACGCAGACTACGATATGGCTGCCCTCCTAAATGTGTTTGTAACACAGTCTGAACTCGCATTACTGATGGTGAACAATGATTTCTATTACCATTCCACACAGAGAAAAATCTTCGTCTCAAGAGGAAGGTCACCCGACGTCCCTTTTCCCCGAAACCCATATAGAACATGGTTTTGTAAGCTAAATGTCTAGTTGAAGGTGCAATGTCTAGGTGTGTAATAGCGTTTCGGTTCTATACAAAACTATACTCGCTCGCTTTCCGTCCAGAAAGTACGTCCATCACAATATTAATATTCCTACGATCATAATAATTCTCACTCTAGACTAATTCTCTAGACCAGGATCCTTCTAGAGATACAAAAGCTCAGCTTTTTAAGATATTCACTCTTATTTGAATAGCCAGATATTCATTTATTCGTTCACAAAAGCCAGCTACTAGACAGTCACAGGCACATGAATCCGATTTGAACCCTCACATTTTGTTTCCTTAGGTTCGGTTTTAATGGGGCTAAATTATCCTCTAACACTGGTCTAGATTTTTCATGGGAGATCATGTGAGTTCGGAATAAACTCTGTATAGAGTGGGAAACAATTTAATGTGTGTAAGATTTGAGGCTTTCTCTGCCGTGACTATGAAGAAGGTAGTCTTCTGGGATTTGGCACCGTGTATATGTGGTGTTAGGCGACGTTTCGTAGGAACATATCACTTCCATCATCAGCTTTTACCGGTTCTCACGGTCTCTTCGCTTGCGGATTTCTTATATTTTTCCTTCTACCCTGAAGATGGAGGCGATACGTTCCTCCGAAACGTCGGTTAACACCACATATACACGGTGCCAAATCCCAGAAGACTGCTTTCTTCAATTTAATGTGTGCCTATATCTTTAAAATTTCTTCTTCTTCTACCTTGACAAGTTCCCATCGGAATTAATCTAGAATTCTGGACCTCATAGACAGTTGGTAGGACTACTTGGACGGGTGATCAGCACTGTCGCAAGGTCGCTACCTACACAGTACAACATAAACTGAGAAAAAACGCAAACAGACATCCATGCATTGAATGTGTTCGAATCCACAATCCCAGTGTTTGAGTGGACGAAGACCGCTGGCCTTAAACCGCGCGGCCATTGTGACCGGCTCTCTAAATATTAAAGAAATATAAATAATGGCACAGACCCCAAGGAAAATACCTAATCTGTTGTTAAAGATGCGTGTTTACTCGTCCGTTACCTAGCAATGGATGTCCTATTGTCGCATGCGTGCGTTGCGGGAATGTGTTTACCGACCCATTGCCTAGCAATGGGTATACACATCACATTATAGTATATAAAAACATGTCTCATATACTGAAATGGAATTTGTAAATGAGTTCAATCCTTCACTTTCCTTAAGCACAATCTGTGATGACGTTCGTGGTCTGCATAATAAAGCAAGTACAAGACAGGAGGCAATTAGGAAGAGAGTGGAGACTGTGATGACGAGGGTTTAATGAATTTAGGATGGAGGCTGGCAACTCGGACACTCCATTAAAGTTCAAATGCCCTACTACTAATGAGGTTACCTGGGGCAGTTCCTTGTCTAGGCATCTTCCTGTTATTGTGGGCAGATAAATCCAGCCCACAGACTTGTTGTTCGCTTCTTACTTCAAAACCAATTGAAGGGAAGCTTATCACCGACGTGTTATATATAATTTCCGTTTCCATCCTTCCCCATTTAAGGCGGAAGTGGTAGTGGACCTATATAATATTCCTTTCAGTGCACAATCCTCCTAAGTACACGTGATGTAATCGAAACCGGTTATGTGCTTCAAGACGTTAAATCTACGAGCAAATATACGGACATAGCGACCCAATTATGCGTTCTCTCCAAGCAATAAATGCCAGAAGAAGCCGAAAATTTGGTAATAGAATTTAGATACCAGTAACTAGGGCCTACGTAGTTATTTTTTTTTCTCCTTGACACTACAGCCGCAGTGGGCCTAGGCCTACCTCCATGAACTTCTCCGTTCACTTCGGTTTTTCTAGATCTTACACATTCGGTAGGACTCGCTGGGCGAGTGATCAGCTCGTCTCAAAGCCTCTACCTGTATACAAACACAGAAAAACGGACACACACAAACTAAACATCCATGCCCTGAGAGGGATTCGAACCCACGATCACGGTTTCCAAGCGAGCGAAGACAGTACATGCCTTAGACTGCTCGGCTACCGTGACCGACTCTACGTAATTAATGGCACGTTGAATTTCAGGTAGAAAGAAGCAATCTTTACACGAAATTCATGATCACTAAAATGACGTGTACATTTCTTCCACAAGAAAGACACAGGTAGAATAAGAATAGATGAAAATGCCAGTTTAACTCCTCAGTGTTGTAATAGATATTGTAACCGTACATCCCTCGCCAAAATTATTTAATTGAGGGTATGAACAACTTATGTATTGTAAGATCTGAGGCTTTCACGGCGGTGACTATGAAGAAAGCAGTCTTCTGGGATTTGGCACCGTGTACATGTGGTGTTAACCGACGTTTCGGAGGAACGTATCGCCTCCATCTTCAGGGTAGAAGAAAAAAA
>NW_019731271.1:2258504-2344873 GCF_002891405.2 Cryptotermes secundus | reverse complement strand
TGTGCGAGACCCGCCAGGAGGGGTCTTGGGTTCCATGCTCGTGTGTCTTGAAGACCTAAAAAGGTTTATGGGTATCTCCAAAATACGGATGTAGGACAGATGTCGGGCTCGACCCTTCGCTTTCTCTTTTTATGTTTCCATTTTTCGTTTTTAGGCCAACTGGGGGACTGGTAAAGAGAGGGAAGTCGGTTATAGGGAGCTGAGGAGGACAGTTGTTGAAAGATAGACGGAGAACAGAGAAGTGTTTTACAGTAGTGGTAGCAAGTCGGCGGACGGAGCGGCTAGCTTGGAGAATAATGTAAATATTGATCATTAATGAAACTTTAAATTAAAACTGCAATCCACGGTGTGTTCTGGAGCCCCCGGGTTCATAAACCTCGAAGTGTGTTCCACTCCCAGCTCCGAAGCACCCGTATCCTGTGATTAAGAACTCAAGCTCGAGCGACAGTCGTAGTAGCTGTACGTCGGTGGACGGCTACAATATAAACAAATATATTGCGTGGAAGAGAAAACAGAATTACACAAACTTCATCAATCGTCGGAAACCAGTGGCTCTCACATGTTCTTGTTTACAACTAGTTCTCAAATAATAAGAGAGACGCAATTTTCTGACAATTTACTGATTATTTTTCAATAACACTATTTACTTTCGTTTTTTATATAATAAGATTAGTATATTTTATTTGTACACTTCTTTGCAGGGGCACGCAATAGCGTAGTTGGTTGGGGCACTATGCTACAAGCCGGAAGGTCGAGGGTTCCATTCCCGATGAGGTCATTGGATTTTTCAATTGATCTAATCCTTCCAACCGCATTATGGCACTGGGGTCGACTCAGCCTCTAGCAGAACTGAGTACTAGGAATCTTCCTGGGGGAAAAGACGGCGGCGCGTAAGACTGACAACCTCACCGCCATCTGTGAGCCGACTGTCTAGAAAGTGTGGGAACCTCGACCTCTCACAACCCTATGGGCCTTCACGGCCTGTTACAGGGATAGCATTACTTTTGCTTATAATTCTCTGGTAAGTGACCGCTTCATCGCTTGACCCCTACCTATACAAGGCAACGGAACAGACTGATCCGTAAGCAACCATGTCCCTTGCAGGATATTGTCACGTTTAAGTGACTAGACATGGGATTTGGATTGGGAATTGGATTCATTGTACACTTACAACTCGTGACTACAAAGAATTATATAGTAAAACTATGGGACTCAGCGTCAGATTACTTTACGACGGGCAGTTTACCGCTAATCAGTTCGTCTTGGCCCCAAGCTCCATCAGGATCACGACCAGAGATTTCTTTGTTGCAACTGAACCCTTGCGGCAGTAGTCCTTACAAACCTTTTTCTCTGATGAGCGCTAATCTACACGTTTAACAAATCAATATAGCACCCACTGTCGCAATCTGTTACAGACTTCACTAGTAGTTGTTTGGTAACTGTCTCTCAAGGCGTCACAAGGTTACGGTTCCCAACAGTGGAGAGTCTTCTGCATTCGTGCTTACGTCTTTACTGCCTGGCTACCATCTCAAAACTACTTGCGACTGCAAGAAACTCATGACAATAAATATTAGACGTGACGGGCTTGTCAATAGGCTCTCGTTATATAATCTCGGCACGGACAGCTTAGAAAACATCGCTTCCATCAGTTCTGTTCAGTACGTATCCGTTGCCGCGGACACGTGTTTATCGAGGTGTTCCTAGCAATAATCATCTCTTCTGGCTCTACTATTCCGTCTTTTAGGTGTCATGCCACAACATGAATCCGCAAAGCCAGTACTCCACTGGTTCAAACCAGTACGCATTCTAGAGCAGCGATTATCAAGCGCGGGTACCATTGTAACATGCATCCAGCAGCTGTTTGCATGCTGAAGGAAAAATGTTATTTGCTAAAAAGCTTCATTCATTCGAAATGAATTTTCTTCTGCAAACTTTTTGACTACATTTACCAGAGTTTTGGAGGTCTGTGCTACACTGCCGCAACATTTCACATTTATTTCCCGAGAAACATACAAATTTTCAGGCTCTGAAGATGATCCAGGATGGTAAAACATGTAAGGCCACATAAATAGCTGGATTACTTATATTTAGTTTACTTTACGGGACGGTTTGTAATTTCATTTTCGTCATGATTTGCTTTAAATTGTAAATTAATAACAGTCTCAATTGCGTGATTTATTTAACATGCAAAACGTTATACGTTTCAAGTCATGTGACCAAAGAAGAGGTTTGTAACTATCAAATTGGGCCATGGGAAATTTTCGCTTGAGAACCGCTGTTTTAGACAGTGTGGCTTCTTCTGTTAGCCATTCATACACTCTTCATTTATAAAAATAAGATGGGGGAAACACGAGGAGAAAAGTGCTTGTTTTTCTCTGTCATTTATGCATCTTTCTTCCTGAACTTACATAGCAGAATGTACGTACGTATGTATTCACTAAAGTATTAAAATATACAAGACGCCAAGAGCCACTTACAGTCAGTCTTCAAAGCAGGCTTGTTGACGTCGGTGCGGGAGGAGAGGGGGTAGAAGCTGTCTTCTCTCTCGCTCCACGTGTGTGTGTAAGAAGCTACACGTCACTGTTCAGCTATCTGCCACCGTACTATCTACAGCTGGACCATGCAATAAGCAGGATAATGCGAAAGATTTGTGTTGTGGAAATGGATTCAGCATCTTCACGGCCAGGAAAGACAGTTACAAAGCTTCATCCTGATGTCTGAACAATAATTAACTAAATTAAATAGTTTCTTAAGTTACGGCTTCCAGAGTTCTGGCTGTAAAAGCTAGAAACCCATTATTCAAATTTTCACAATCGCGAACCCCTGACAACTGTTAGAGCTAATTAACCAGCTTGAACAACTGTTATGCAAACTCTTGTGAAACGGTGAAGGATGGTGCAACAGTATTGTTCAAGACCTGCATTCTAGAAATATCTAAATTGGATATAGTGTTGTCAAAATTAAAGATTCTGTGGCTTCCTTCCTCCACGCAACAGCCANACCTATTGTTGATGTTCTTATTAGTGCTGAATCTGTAATTAGCCATTGCTTGCGAAAATAGCATATAAATAAACAAAGAATTGAATTTAATTATTACTTTTCTGCTCTGGCCTTTTGAGAAAGCACGTAAATAGATAAAGAATTTAAGTGAATTATTTTTCATTTACAAAAACAACAATATCCACCACCACCACCACCACCACATTACGGGTCAAGCTGTTGGGCTGTCCCGTTCATAATGATGAAGAGGGGTTTGTCTATTTTTGGATGGCCCTGTCATCCTTATCCTTCGGTTTACATTAACGAAGCAGGTTCGGAAAATTATTTTCAGCATTATTTTCATATTCCAGCCATTCATTTTGTACGTTTTTATTACTGTAACGTACTGTGATGTTAATAATCAAATTAAATTGCAGAGAAAGTGACTTGCTTTTCATGTTGTTAATTTTACGATAGAGTAATATTTGAGATAATTCCTACATTCTTCCTTTCTTTCAGTGTGGTATGAAAATCATATATTTTGTTAAGTATGAAAAATTTTACTTTTCACAGTTCAATTCTGAGCACTCCCAAGAAACATTTTCTTCGTTGGTTATTTAACGACGTTTTCAGTATTGAGACTACATAGCGTTGGAATGAGGATGATGGATGAATGATGAACTGCATAGGATTTGGAAGAAAACGGTCGTGACCTTATCAATGTACTATCCTGGTATTTGCCTAAAGGGATTCAAGAACAAAGTGAAAGAACTCAATTAGGATACCAAGCGTGTCGTCCGAGATTCGAACCAAGCACCTTCGGAGTATTTCGGTCCCACCTCATATTATTCAAAGAATTTATTTGCGACATTTAGTGATTCTGGATAGAATCGGAACAGTGATCAAACTCTCATAATCTTATGATTAAAGAAAATTAAATTCGTTTAGTGGGGGGTGTAGTCCAAGTGATTCCACTCGGCACGGCGGCCACTGATTGGCCTATTGTAGCCTGCTCCGGGTGATTATGATGATGGAGAATTTGGTGGAATGAAGATTGGCAGGGTAAACCGAAGTACTCGGAGAAAACCCGCCCCAGCGCCACTTTGTCCACCACAAATCCCACTTTACCAGACCCGGGCTCGAACCCGAGCCGCCGAGGTGGGAAGCCAGCAACTAACCGCTTGAGCTATGGAGCGGCCATAATCTTATGATAGTAAGACGCTCAGCTTCGCCGATGCCAAAATATATTTCAGATTCCTTGAATTATTAATGGACATATAACACAAGGTGCAGAACACCGATTTCTACATGTGATTTGGAATCAATGCCGTTCCTCATATTTTTTTTGCTTTGTACATGGTTTTAAAAATAGTGATTATTTACTTATTCGAAAGAGCTGAAGGCCCAATCTTACATTCACTGCATGACACTTCAGTTCAGAAATACAGAAATAAAATATATAAAATGATAAATATATTGACAAGATGACGTAAAAATGGTAATAATGTTTATATTGCTTATATTGAGAGCCCGGATAGCGCAGTCGGTATAGTGATTGGCTACGGGCTGGTCGAATGAGGGGTCGGAGTTCAAGTCCCGGTAATGTCAAGAATTTTCACTTCTCCATGTCGTCCAGACTGGCTCTGGGGTTCATCTAATCTCCTATCCAATGGGTAACGGTGGTTCTTTCCCCGGCGGTAAAGCGACCAGGGCGTGAAGCTGACCACTCACCTCCAACCAGTGCCGAGGTCAAGAAAACATGATTAGATAAATCCACAGCCCATATGTCTATACGGTGTAGTGCTTAATTATCGTGCTGCAACTCAGGCGTTTAGTCACCAGCTGCCCTTCGCAGAGGCCCGGGGTCGATCCCAGTTCAGATCAAGTGGTGAACACAGAGGCTGGATTTCTCCACGTACTTTGGTTTCCCCTGCCAATTATTATTCCACCAACTGCTTCACCTCCATTAATCATGTGACGCTACACAGTGCCGATAGAGGCTGTGCCGTTAAACATCAAATTTGAAAAATAGAGCTGAGCTCGCCTCTGTAAATTTATTCCGTATATTGTCATCTGTTTCAATTTTCATTTCGGCGCACAGCTCACAGCTGACGTGCGTCAATGTACATGCAGTTTGCAATAAGTGGCCTCTGAATAAGAGAATCTGTGTAGTTTTGAGGCAGAACTGAATTCTGTCCAAAATACCTCGCACCAACACTAAAATTCTTGAGCAGAGCTCTTTAGTGATCAAGCAAAAGGATTATATAATGCAAGTGAAACAACTTTTTCTACTGCAATACTGTGTTCGCCACGTACTATACACAGAATTATCAAGTCAAGGAGGATGAGATTGGCATGCTGTGTAACACGCATGGGGCGAAGAAGAATACATATAAGATTGTCGTTGCAAAGCCAGAAGGAAAAAGACCACTAAGAAAACCTTGACGTAGGTGTGAGTATAATAATTAAAATGGTTCTTATTGAGATAGGATGGGGTGGTATGTACACGATTGATCTGGTTCAGTATAAGAACTAGTGGAGGGAATATGTGGACTCAATTCATTTGCCTCAGGAGAGGGGAGAGTGGCAGGCTGTTGTGAGTATGGCACCATGATACGTGTCTACTGGACATTTCTTGAGACGCGGAACAACTATTAGCTTCTCAAGAAGGGCTCAAGGAGTTAGTTATGAAGTTCAAGCTTAGACATACGAGCATCACAGCCAGAATAACTTACACTTTAGGCCCCGATCACAAAACACGACACCTGGAATACCACCGGTACAACCATATCATGATACTAGAGCCTGGTTAGAGGATATCGTCATAAGGCACGGCAGATATAGACAGCCCTTCCATAGTGACGGTATGCAGAACGGTGGTAATTGGTACGTACTGCAGTCTTCTCTGTCCAGGATAATTTAGGGATAATAAAAACACAAAAAATACTCCATAGCCTGTAGTCCGCAAGTGAACTATACCGACCGAGCGACCGCCGCTTGTCGGCGAAGTTGGTGCCAACTTTAGCGGATAGAGGGTGTCGCGTGGTCAGCGCAACGGATCCCCATGGCCGTTAAATTCGGTTTTCTAGACCGAAGCCGCTTTTTTAATTGAAATAGCTCCTCAATTATCCTCATGAGGCTGAGTGGACTCCGTTCCAGACCCATTACTTCTCAGAAAATCTGGTAGCGCCGAGAATCGAAACCAGGACCTCTGGATCTGTACCCAGAAACTCTGACCACTAGACCACACAGGCGGTCAATTTAGGAATAATACCTTGAAATATACCAGGATGAATTCCTTTCAAGGCCGTGCCATAGCGCAGGGGGTTAGTCGCTAGCTTCCCACCGTGGCGGTCTTAGTTCGAGTCCATGTCAGGTTATGTGGTATTTGTGGTGGACAAAGTGGCACTGGGGCAGGTTTTCTCCGAATACTTCGGTTTCACCTGCCAATCTTCATTCCACCACTTGCTCAACAATCACCATTGACTGTCATCGGGGGCTAGTACAATAGACCAATAATGGCCGTAGTACCAAGTGGACTCAGACCCACCACATTATGAGTAATAAACAAAATAATAAATTCCTTTCAGATCCTTGATTAACACCATTCGTAACCTTTTCCCCACTCTAAAGGAATAAGTTTGTTGGTCAGAACACTGAGAAAGAAATGAAAAAAATAAATGAAGGGCGAAGGGACGAAGAACAAGAGAAACAATGTCATTGACAAGAGAATATGGGAGAAGAAAACGAACAAAAATGAAGGACAGAAGTAAGAGGAGAAGAGAATAAGCAAAATTATTGTGTAGGATGTGTCATCTCCATTAGGGCTTTAAAAACTTGTTATTCCACGAAAACTGATTTCTTCCCGACGATTCGAGTTCTAAGAAAATTATTTTCTCATCATATCCGATGTTACATAACCTCTGCAGGTGGAGAAGTGTAATTAAATAACCTGACAGTCTATTGTAGTTAGTTACAGTACTGAAGAACTCTCGCCACACTCTAGCGCAGTGGAGTCCAGTAGCGAAGTAATGTTTATGAAGGCTGTTTAGGAAGCAACCCTATTAGTAGTGACCTGCTAATATTTAAGGGCTGTTTTGGTATGACGCTCTATTATGCATCCGAGAACACGTATCCAGCATTAGAGTGGAGACCCGCAACATGATATTGTGGGCAATAACTGCAGAAGCCAGACAGTTAGCAGCAGTCAGCACGAAACGCTTCGCTACGCAAGCCCACTGCACCGTATCTGCGTTGGAGACTGTCCAATGTCTGAGGAATATTTTGTATGCACGACGTTTCGGGACTTGCTTATGTTCCATATGTATATGAGATCTGGCTACCATTATACCGATTCCATGGAACAATTCCCGAGAANCAAATTGCAGCCGCGGCGCGCACTTGATTGTACGCACTGTATTTTCTCAGTTGGTCTTGCAATTTATAAAACATGAAGATTCTTTGCCGTGCTCATAAAGGTCCGTCTGTGGGCCCTATCACCAGCCAGTTTAATCTGGCCTACATTTTCACATCTCACCTGTATTTGAAATAATGCTCTGAAATCTCTGCTCTCCTAAGCAGTCGCTTTCGGTAAAACTGTAGACTACAATTACGAATTAAAATTTTGATCTCCTTACCGCAACAATATTTCACAAAGTGTGCAAATTATTACCTCAATAAACACAGCGAATATAATTTCCGACAATATACTTAAGGAGTTTGTTATCTGCGATAGCATTACATTTGTAACAATTACTTGTTCTCTGTAAAAGTTTTATGTTCAAAATAAATACATATGAAGACCATGAAGTTATATAATATTAACACGTGTAGGTGGGTCCGCGTGACGAGAAAAACGGGTTCCAGTTTGGACGGACGGACTTATTGGTGTTTCTTTACAATTACACTCAATTATGACAGCTCACAATCAGTGACTGTCTACGATTCCCTCAGTTCCTTACTGGACCACGAGCGTCTTCCCTTCCACTGTGACAAATGAAACATCCCTGCTCACACCTTGAACTGCCTTGAACTATGTCTGTCTCTCGAAAGCACACCACTTCACTTCTGAAATCTGACTTCTGGCTCCACGTGGCTCATTCCTGGTCATAACTGTTAGGCGGCCGTGATAGCAGACACCACCTCGAAACGTTCTATTCTGCAGTTTGTGGTCGCGTTATGTATAAAACCATTGTAATTACCGTGGTAACCATATCTGCTGCCATGTATTTGCTTACAGCATGATCCTAGGAACGTGTGTAGCCAACTGTTACCTAGCAATGGCTGACTTCACTGTAGGAACAATATTTACCCAGCCGTTGGCGGGCAATGGAAGTTTTCTTGTACTTCGATATTCCGGCTTTTAGGCGGCACGTCGCAATGTGGAAAAGACTGGATTTGATGAAACATACGCATTGCATTGAAATAGGAGGATGAGGTGGGCAGGACATGTAGCATGAATGGGGGAGAAGAGGAATGCGTATAGGATATTGGTGGGCAAGCCAGAAGGAAAGAGACTACTACGAAGACCAAGGCGTAGGTGGGTAGACAATATTAAAATGGATCTTAGAGCGACAGGATGGGATGGTATGAACTGGATTGATCTGGCTCAGGAGGGCTCTTGGGAACACAGTAATGAACTTTCGGGTTCCATAAAATGCTGGAAATTCTTGAGTAGCTGCAGCATTGGCGGATCTTCCTGAAGGGTTCAGCTCCATGAGTAAGTAAGTAAGTATCGCACTAGAATACATGTCTCCACCCCTGTTTTTTTTTTAATTCGCTTAGTGGGGAGTGGAGTCCTACTGGGTCCACTCGGCACGGCGGCCAGTGAGTGGCCTATTGTAGCCTGCCCTGGGTGATTATGATGATGGAGAATTTGGTGAAATGAAGATTGGCAGGGGAAACCGAAGTACTTGGAGAAAACCCGCCCCAGCGCCACTTTGTACACCACAAATCCCACTTGACCAGACCCGGGATCTAACCCGGGCCGCCGCGGTGGGAAGCCAGCGACTAACCGCTTGAGCTAAGGCGCGGGCCTCTCTACTCCTGTTACTCCCGGTCTCTTTTCATTCACAGTGGCTTATGTTGGACGAGTTGAACTTAAACTCATCAGTCAAAGCTTTGAGCTATCCATCACATCGACGTTTGCCATGTCCTACATACTTTCGAATAGACGATATAGCGAGGTTTACAGCTTTGTTTCCATGGTTACCAGAAAGTGCTGTATTCGCTTAAATTATGTCCTATTATGACCACGGTAGTAGTGGGAAAACGGCACAGGGTAATCACAGAGCCCTGAGAATCAATGGGCTCGGACATTAGGTCATTAATATTGACAGGCTGTGTGCTGTAGTCAGAATAATGATGTAACACGAGCCCTAACCCAAAGGTGCATGTTGGACAATTGCCCAGTCCCCATTAAACTGGCAGCTTCTACATAAATGAGGGTTATTACATTGTCATGCCGAGGAAGTTTTATCATTCTTGACCTGGCCTAACTTCATAGACTGTAAATTTAATGGTTTCAGAACCTGTAATTGTAACATGATCGATCGAATCTGCAATATTCACCGTTTCTAAAATTAATTGTAGGCAAACTTAAAGCAGTTTCGGACTGATTAAACCATATTTTCCTCAATCTACTGTTTTATAATTATTTACCTTGGCACTACAGCCCCAGTGGGCCTAGGCCTACCTCCATGAATTTCTCCGTTCACTGTTTTATAATTATACTTATTAATTAAGTAAGCACCAAATAAATGCTATTGAAAGTAAATTTTCTCTCATATAAACTGTAATCAGTATTCCACTTATATTATTTGTTTTTAATTTCAAACGATAAATAAATTCGTGAAATAGATTGAGTACTGAAATAAATTAATTGTTTTTAAAATAATTACATTCCTCTAAGATTTGAGGTTTTCACAGAGATGACTATGAAGAATGCCATCTTCTGGGATGTGACGCCGTGTAGATATTATGTGAATCGACGTTTCGGAGGAACGTATCGCATCCATCTTCAAGCTAGAAAATTATGCGAGCGGGGCACAATCGTGAACAGGTGGTCGCAGACTGCAGCGGTTTAGGTAGCTGCTTAAGGCACTATTCTATAAGCCGGAAGGTCGCTGGTTCGAATCCGGATGAGGTGGATTTTTTCAATTTACATAATTCTTCCAGCTGTGTTATGGACCTGGGGTCGACTCAGCCTCTAACAGGAATGAGTACTAGGAATCTTCCTGGGGGGGGGTAAAGGGCGGCCGGCGCGTAAGGCTGACAATGTGGGACCCTCGACATCTCACATCTCTATGGTCCTTCACGGCCTGTTACAGGGATGGCTTTAAAGTTTTTACTAAAATAATTTCTGTAACTTCATTTACAAGATCACAAAACTAGACCAGGACGAGTCCTAAATGCTTGAGAAGAGTTTGGTGCTGATGGTTTTTAGTGTAAATCCAATTCGTTGTAAGATTTGAGGTTTTCACGGCGGTGACTATGAAGAAAGCCGTCTTCTGGGATGTGGCGCCGTGTAGCAATTGTGTTAACCGACGTTTCGGAGTAACGTATCGCCTCCATCTTCAGGGTAGAAGACAAGAAAAAAACCGCGAGCGAACTAGCTAGAGCCGGTGAAACAGACTGAGTCCAGTCGAGTAAACACAGCTGTATAAAAGGAGAGAAGGAGTGTGCCTAAATAAGGAAGCCTCTCATCTGTTCCCTCAAGTATCCTCCGAAATACGGCAGACTCTATAGGCCAATCAGGTCCATCGCAGCCCCCGAGCTACAGGGTTAATGCCCTCCACTTAACCTTCACTTCTCTCCCCCTAACACATACTCTATACTCTATAGCAGCTCTGGCCCACTACCTGCTGTCTATTCCACCAGACCCTTCCCCTCCCCTCTCTACTATTTCCTTATGTAGGCACGCTCCTTCTCTTATACAGCTGTGTTTACTTCACTGGACTCAGTCTGTTGCACCTGCTCTAGCTGGTTCGCTTGCGGTTTTCTTCTTGTCTTCTACCCTGAAGATGGAGGCGATACGTTCCTCCGAAACGTCGGTTAACACAATTTCTACACGGCGCCACATCCCAGAAAACGGCTTTCTTTCAATTCCTTATTTTGGGGGAGGAGGATTCTATGACAATTTGTTATGGGACCAAAAGAAATCAACAGTAGCTGTAATAAAGCGTATACAGTGATTTTTCTTGAAAATTTTCACGTGTTTCACTTTTGTACGTATCTTTAGTGAACTTCTTAAGCGTCTTCCGATAACAGTCTTATTGCTAAGATGGTTAAGTGTAAGTTATGCACAGTATCTCTTCCCATTATTACGAATACAGTATATATTTCTATGCCGACTTTGTGTGTAAAAGACAGATTGTCACTCTGTTCTCGTACTGTCAGTGTTTGTGCCATCCCTGAGGAATACAGCATCATACATTAGAACTGACCAAAAATGTGCTTTATACTTAAAAACCTGGACACAGAAGAGGCTGCATGGGAAGGGTAACGTAAAATTATAGAATGGAGCGTCATACCGAGGTGAAAGGGTTCGCGGGTGGAAAGGTTAAATTTATCACCACAACCCCCTTGCTGCTACAGACTGTTCTAGTCGCCTACGCTAAGATTCATGGCTCGGAGAAGTTGCAATATTCATCGGTCATAAACTAAGAAGAAGAAGAGGAGGAGTCGTATTTTAAGTTCTGCGCAACATTAGGCTCTATGTAACCGGAGAAAAATATGTGCAGGAGATGGAACTCAGGGAAGATTTAGGAAGACAAAGTGAATGTCATAAAGTTGCTGACGCAGCATGGCCAAAGTTGGTCTTCTTCACCGACCCACATCTTCCCGGTGAATTCCCCTGTTCCCCAAGTTCTCCACAATGCGCTAATATGTCACAAACAATCAGTTCTATAGTATTACTGTCATATTAAAATAATCCTTAAAACGTTCATATTTAAAGAGTTTCTTGAGAAACTGTCTCTTAAGGAATCAGATGATGCAGCACCGTGATCACATGAGTTCCCCATTCTACACAATTCTGAGTCAGTTCAATATGCTTAATACCTTCACTACTCATTCCTCCATTTCAATTTCTCTCACCTAGTTCTATGTCTGCCAAGCACTCCCTTTCCTTCAGCACATTCCACTCAAATATTGCATAAATGTCTGTTTCCCACTGTGCCCTATGACATGTTCATCTCGACATGCGTCATTTTAATATCCTAGCAAGCAATTCTGCAACTTTAGCCATTCTGACGTTAAATGAATGAATGTATAAGGGTTGGGCCTTCTTGGATCTTGCACCGCGACCACAGTGATCTATTGTGCCTCCTCTTCTGATTATCCCCTCAGCAAGGGCCGCGTCATAGCTCAAGCGGTTAGCCGCTGGCTTCCCACCGCGGCGGCCTGAGTTCGATCCCTGGTTTGGTAAAGTGGGATTTGTGGTGGACAAAGTGGCGCTGGGGCAGGTTTTCTCCGAGTAGTTAGGCTTCCACTGCCAATCTTCATTCCACCAATTGCTCCACGATCACCCTCACCTATCATCTGGGACTGGTACAATAGGCCAGAAGCGGCCGCAGTACAAGAGACTTAGTCCCACCCCACTAGCAATAAAAAAATTCCCTCAACAATCCGGCGCTTCGAATGAAGCGTAGGATTTTGTAGTTGGGAAGTCGAAATAGTCACTTGGTTCCATAAAGTATTGACCCAAGTGACGTAATCTTAAATAAGTTAAGGCCTCAAATTCACATAGGATATGTGTGGCTGTTTCATTTTCTTCTTGACACCTCACGCAAGTGGGACTATCACTTAGTCCCAGTTTGAAGAGGTGTCCTTTGATGTGATAATGTCCTGTAAGTAGTCCTACCACCCATTGTAGCTGGTTCCTGTTTAACTTCAACAGTTCCTTCGCTCTTTTAGTAGAGGGTCCTCCTATGAGTCCCTTTGATTGCCCGAGTCAAGAATCATTCTGACGTTACTTCATCCCTTCCAGCATCACACATTCTTCCAACAGCCTGTTCCCACACACCCCCAACCTCTGTTATTTCCTCGGCGTAAGACCAGTTTTAATGCCGTTACATAAATTCGAAACTGCATATGTAACATAAAAATGCATTTTAAGCTATACTTCTTTCAAGGAGGAGATATGAAGGTATAAGATTCTGAACTGAGTGGTAAATTGCATTTATTGAATTCAATCTATTACTCATTTAATCAAAAAGCCGGGATAACTCAGTTGGCTGGCGCTAGGCTACGGGCTGGATGGCCTGGGTTCGATTTCCGGCAGGAGTTAAAAGAGATTGTCTTTAATCGACAACGTCCAGAATGCCACTGGGGGTCCACCAACCTCCAATCCAATGGCAGCTGGGGACTATTTACCAGAGGAGAAAGTGCTGAGGTTCAGAATGGTGTAGCCACACCTCAACTCCCTCATACGTCTTCATGGCGTCATGCCTAAGTAATTAAGCATACGGACAAATTTACCTTACCTTTATCAATCTAATCCTGAACATAATTCTGATTTCTTCCTGTGCCTAAGAATTTGAAGTTGGTAAAATTTTAAATTTATTTGATATCAATATTTATATTTGTATTCTGTAATGCATTTTAATGAAGATAAATTGAAAAAAAACATTTCGTATAAATCGTTGTTTGTCAAGTCCCTGCGGTACTGTGATAATGAACAAACAAGCAAACTGGAATAAATTCATTGTTACCAGAGTTTTTGATAATAAATATTATGTTAAATGATGTTTAATATTAAATATAAAAACTGGTCACACTTAATTTAGCTTTTCATTCATTAATTTTTACAATAACGCACAGAACTATCCAATAACAATTTAAGTATAACATAATTATATTCAATGCACCGTCCCACAGGAGTGACCAACCTTCTTGCAATACAAACCTAAGCGTGTAAATAGAACCTTGCTCCAAATATTTTTATTTTACAAATGGAGAACATACAGGAATTAAAAATAGTACAAAAACTAACATACCCCTACATAACACTATGAAGTGAAATGCTCTTTCATATTCTAATTCGCCCGTTATTTGTACATGCTGACCATGTTTAATATTATATTTAAACATCCTGCTGCATTATTTACTTCATCTTATTAATGCGACTTTCGTAAATGTGAATGGCCGTGTGATCATTATGACACTTCTATATTTCATTCATAATTATGATCATAAACACAATATATTCCGGCTACCTATGGCCCTCTTCATTACGTACATACTACATCGCGAGTTGTTATACTGTATTTTCTCCTTATTATGTGATGAATCAATTGGAATTATACTAAAGTTAACATTTCCAAAATTAAAATTGTGATGAAAATTGAAGTACATAACTTATCTACGTATTCCTTTCAAGGCCTAATACTATAGTGCATTCATTGTGTGGGGATATTAGGTGGAGCTCAGTTGCCGCTGTCTTTGTTACGTGTTCATGTCGATGACTAATAAGTGATTGTAGGGGACTGAGTGACGGGGGAACTTCGTCATATGCAGATTTCAGGGACAGCTATTACCCACGTACTCCAGAATACTGTGACATGACGCCCGAAAGTTTGAACAGTGAAGTCAGAAGGTGCATTATGTTGTATTTTAGCGTCCTGTTGCATTGAGTTTGAATTAAGACATATAGATGAATAATCTTAAGTTTTAGTATATACAAATTTTATTATAGTTGACGAATAATGTACTTTCTAAATAATTTTATGAGAACATTACAACGCTCGCAGCCAAAAAGGAAGGGCACATCACAGACACAGTACACACAGAAACGACTCCCATGGTGGACGAACCATACTATAAGCGAATTTGAATTAAGACATATAGATGAATAATCTTAATAAATTTTAGTATATACAAATTTTATTATAGTTGACGAATAATGTACTTTCTAAATAATTTTATGAAAGACACAAGATGGCAAACAATGTAATAGCTTAGCGTAAATAACGAACCTGAAAATGGCACTATGTTGCCGAAACATGTAGTAAGAAGTGACACATGAAATTGAGTGCATTACAAGACGGCCATTACATACATATCATGGATGAGACGTTCATTGTTAGCCAACGACACGGTAAACATATTCTCGAGGCAACGAATATACAAGCAACAATCGAGTAACTTCCATTGCTATGAAACGGTAATGTGAGCACGCCTCCCCAACAATAGAGAGGCTGTGTTTTCTGCGTGGTCCTTGCAAAGCACTTATAAAGAAGAGTTCAGTTGATGAGAATTGAGTCGAGTTTCGAGAGGCCAGCCTGCCAGGATAGGAGCTTGGGAGCAGAGGAATTAAGTTGAGTCTTCGGAATTGAGAGTTGCAGGATAATGGCAAGAAACGAATTAGGCTATGAAATGAAGACTTCATGTGGGATTTGAAGTGACAGACTTTTATGAATCCATTGTCAAGATACGACTAGTTAAGACCGAGAAACCTAGTGCGTGTGTAACAGTGAACTGTAAAGTGTGAATATCAGAGACAGGGCTGTAACTGCCTGTAGTTCCGAGTGGGGTGTAAAAGGTGTCAATAAACCAATCATCTAATCCGAAATCCGACTATAAGTCACACACCCCCTCCCTACACGTGACAACACAAAATCAAGACCTAGACCACAAATAAAAATAGAAAGCAAAAAGTGGAAAATGCTAAATGCGATTCCTAGACTGCGCATTAAGAAATACTGGGCAGATGGGACGAGTATTCAACACTAGACATAAGGCATACAGTCAAACTATACGAAACAACATGCAGTGAGCCGAGGTAAAATTAAATTTATCCCAGTACTGTAGTATAGGAAGCTTGAAGCTTTCACGCCAATTAAATTCTGAAGTGGATTATGCTTCTGTCTTACGACAAAGAACCCTGGGAATACCGAAAATACAACCATTTCTCACGCCACCATTATCCAAAAACAGGCTCAATGTTAACGCTAGAGTGTACCGCCGATACTAAATTTAATCGAAACTTTTTAACTCTTTTCTGGGGTGAAACCTGTGGTGCGGTATTATTTATCCCAATTATGCATTCAATTTATGCACTACTTAAAGAAACATGAGGAAATAAACTTCATTTTCCATAAGTTTGCGATCTTCTGGGTTGTGAAGCCGTGTAGTTTGGTAGAAGTCTACAGATATTTGTTAATTTTCAGGATCAGAGATTAAGCCAAGGAAGAAAACAGTAAGCCCGCTTACTGCTTCTTGCTTGGATTAATCTAGCTCAGAAAATGGAGACTATTCGTTCCTCCGAAACGTCAGTGGACTTCTACCGAGCTACACGGCGCTACAACCCAGAAGATCGTGCTCTATACATAATTATTTTCCAGCTCTCATAACTGTTGTCAGCTGAAAGTATTCAGTACTATGACTTGACCACGAGCCAGATTATTGGGGTTTCATTCCTGGTAAAAACGGAATTCATCTCGAAGCCAATCTATGCTCTCAGCTTCTTGCTCCGTGACTTCCGTGGTCTTTCTTCCCGGGGAGTACAGTCGCCGCAGCATGAAGCTGAATAGATATTTCTATCGATCCTTGAGAATAAGAAGGCATGGGCGTCTACATCTACGACCTCCATATATCTTCATGGCGAGATAATCAGACACCGGATAATATTTTAACTTCAGTAACTTCACTTCCTTCATGCCTACATTTTACTTTACGACATTAACTAAACGTCGAATTTACGTCTGTGAATGTTTGCAATTAAAATAAGCCAGAAGGGTTTCAGCATGTCGTTCTTCCAAGCAGTTTTCTTGAGGTCAAACATGTCGTGACTACAGGCAATCTATCTTTATGCACTGGCTCTTGACCTCGTACGTCCACAGAGATAAGAAGAAGAAGCAACTCTCATGGAAATCCTACCCAAAACATCCCATCTATTCGTCTCGTAAAAATAAAACTGTAACATAAAACAGCAGATAGAGCGTGGAGAGCCCGCTGTGTCCGCAGAGAAGACACGGATTTGGAATTCTAACAAACTATTCCGAAGTTTTGTATGAGAAAATTACGAAGTTGTCATACGATAATTTAAACAGCATACCATGATGACGCATGAGGGAGCAGAAGTACAGTTCGACGTGCTCCTGACTTCAGCCTCACGCTTTCGCTGCTTTACCTCAAATGAAACAGCTCTCTAAATCATTGGATAGGAGGCTGAGTATACTCCGGGGCAGATCCAGCCTCGATCGTAAACATGTAGTTAGTAACCACATTGACTGAGCTCTCCGTGGAAGGATAGTGGGATGCTGCAGGAAACTTCAATATGGAGAGGTAAGATTCGCACCCGGGACTTCTCGGATACAAAAGAAGAGCGTTCATGATTATACTGCTGCATTAGATGGACAAAGTTGCGTATAAATATAAATATTTCAAGGCTCGTATTTTTAGAAGAATGTTATATCCGGCTAGGTGAGTCACAAAGTAAAGGTATTTCACACAACGAAAAACGTACAAATGCAATGAAACTTCTGTAATAAAGCTATTTCTTTAGAATTTCTAACAGAATCCACTTTTATAAGATAGGCAAGAATTTTGAGGTACAGATTTAATTTCTAATACTCTGAATGAGGATGTTGGTTAGATTTCTCTGACTCGGGTAGGATGGAGAGGTGGATGATAATAAAATTTCTGTTTCTGTAAAAAGTAAAAATGTAGTAATATTTTTGTGAGAGGGAAAATATCATTTTCTGTGTGGTCTGTTGGATGATTATTGCTGAAATAATTGCCCGGGACATTGCAACCGGGTTACATTGTTGTACAGACAATGAATTCTAGATGCACGATACAGACAAGGCCCTGGCTTAAATACAAGAACAGAGAATACAAAATACAGCCAAACAGAGAATGTTAAAATAAACGAACAAATACCATAACATACACCAGAAGGAAACAAGGTTTATAAAGAACTCTGTATAGATTAATGCGTCAAGAACAAAATTAGGCGCCTGATAATTTCGAAGGATCCAGTCTTGATAATGATAACAGCCACCAATCAGGATTCTAAGGAAAAGAAATAGAAGGAAGGGACTGAACTGGCATAGGATAGGATCCACTGACGGAATTCTGTGAATACGGTGATGTACCTTCAGGTTCATTAAGAGCAGAGTATCTGTTTCAGGTTTTAAGAACCAGCGCCATGCAATTAGACGTTTTCCTTCATAGTATGGACTATATTCCATTCTGGTTCGAAGGTGACTAACATTTGGTATAACAGAAATGGGTCATTAGAGGAGAGGTCACCTCGCGATGTGCAGTCAGCCTGAAGACTGTTTATTGTAGGGCCCATCGTCGGCCGCTCAAACGTCGCACATAATGGACGGCAGGTAGGCACGCAATAAGGTAACACAAAGTATTTCTTTCCTTTCCACAAAGTTGCTACTGTCCTACTGATCTGATTAATTCCGTTTCTGTACCCTAGCGTGCTTCAGAGTTCCAAACTAAAGACATCTCACATTATGCAGGAACATATTTTAGATTTACGTCTAATCTATGCTGCGGATATCATGGGGAAACGAATATAAATTCATGTCAAATAGCATGAACTACCGAAATCGTTGTTAACTAAACAGAAACACATTGTAAAAACCAGTCCACGATTTTAATTAAGGCAACAAACCTATAACATATAAATATAAAATTATGACAGCTTAAAACTGAAACTATTTGAGAATTATATGTCTTGTTTGTGTCTTCACACATTCAGCACCTTAATGATTAAACTGACCGCAAAATCCCATTTCAAGCGTCTTGTTGGTATTTAATCCATCTGTAAGCTTGTAATTACATGTTGTCTTCGACCATCTGTATTCATCTACTGTATCTACGATCTACTATTTATCTAACAATTTACTGATTACGTAGGATTTCAAGTTCTCGCAGCGGTGTTTATGAAGATTTTGATCTCCTGAAATATAACGACCTGTATTCCGTTGAAAGTTGCTCTGTTTCGGAAGAAGATGTCGCCTCCATCTTCAGGTTTGATGAGAAGGCCAAGAAAGCAACCATAATGAAGAAAACAAGTAAGCTGGCTTCTTGCTTGGCATGCTCTTCAACCCTAAAGACATAGGCTACATGTTCCTCCAAAATTTCGTTCGATTTTAAACGGACGACACGGCGATATATCCCAACAAGACAGAACCCTTGAATTAATTTATTTATTCATAAACATTCAGATATATAAGTAGAATTTCCTCCACTAAAAGCAATGAAGTGAACGGAGAAATTCATGGAGGTAGTCCTAGGCCCACTAGGGCTGTAGTGCCAAGGGGGAAATAAAAGCAACGAAACTAAATTAAATTAAGAAATAAATTAGCATTTAAGTTGCTTAAGTGGAAGCGTCCATGTGATTGTCGCATAGTCAAAATTTCTTATTCTTCGGCTATAACGGATTAGGCGCTTTGCCCAATTCTAACTAAGAATTAAAATATAAAAGGTAAAAGGTAAAGTTGTCCCTGTGCTTAACTACTTAAGTACTACGCCATGAAAGCGTATGGGGAAGTGTATGTATAGATCCATATTTGCTTGACCTATGCACTAGCTGGAGGTGAGTGGTCAGATTTACCTCCGAGGAAAGAGCCCCCGGTACCCATTGCATAGGAGGCTGGATGAGCCCCAGAACTGGTGTGGACGATGTGGAGAAGAGAATATTCTTGACCCTACAGAGACAAGAACTCCGCCCCTCGGTCGTCCAGCCCGTAGCCAGTCGGTATATCGACTATGCTATCCCGGCTCCTAGAATTAAATTATGAAGTGATTAATTCTTTTATACATGTTGCAGGACTTTTTAGGATATGGATTTGAACATTTGTTAAGTAAAAGGGACCACAGAAACATGCCGAAACATACAGGCTACTTGCCTCCAGTGGGAACACACTTGTTCTTGCATCTACTGTCCACCGGATATGACGTACTAAGACCAAAAGATGAACAGTGATATGGGCGGGATTTGTAGCATACATGAGAGAAGTAGAAACGCAAGCAAACTCTTGTCCGCAACCTTGAAAGGAAGAGACAATTTGGGAGACAGACTTGTAAATGGGAGCAAAGTATTATAATGGATCTTAAAGAGATAAGAGGCGAGGATGTGAAGCAGATTCTTCCAGCTAGGGACAGCACCGACAGACAAGCTCTTGTGAATACGGTAATTAACTTGCGAGTTAAAAAAAATATATATAGGGAGTTTCTTGACTGGTTAAGCTAACGTGGCCTTCTCAAGAACGACTCTGTTTCACCAAGTAAACTGGTTAATTCACAACTTGTAGCCTGTATGAATGAAAATAAATAAATGGAGACCAGTCAAATGTACAGAGAAGAGAAGAGGAAACAAGATTTGAAATTTTGAGTACTGTTAACTTCTCTATTACGTTTTCGTGATCTATTCTTGAGAGAACATTCCAGTGCAAAATGTTACCACATGAAGTATTTTTTTTATCGCTAGTTGGGTGGGACTAAGTCTCTTGTACTGCGGCCACTTCTGGCCTATTGTATCAGTTCCAGATGATAGGTGGGGGTGATTGTGGAGCAATTGGTGGAATGAAGATTGGCAGGGGAAACCGAAGTACTCAGAAAACCTGCCCCACCGCCACTTTGTCCACCATAAATCCCTCTTGACCAGACCCGGGATGGAACCCGGGCCGCCGCGGTGGGAAGCCAGCGACTAACCGCTTGAGCTATGGCGCGGCCCAACCACATTAAATAAGTCAACAAATACTAAATAACTGAAGAAACATAGAACAGTTCCAGGTAGGGATTTTCAGTATAGTCTGATACAATAAGGAAAATATTAGACCTACATAAGTAAGACTAGATATGCTATCTTGTTTAAACTATGCACAGGTATAGGAAAAGCATGTTGATGAATTTGATTATACAATGCCTTCGTAGGTAAGGGAACGGGAGGTATTTAGGAAAGAATTGTAGGTACAAAATTTAAATAATAAAGTAACAGATCAGAATACAGCAGATAAGATGATATGATAAGAATTTCTCAACTGACTTCGGATTCTACGCATCGAGGAAGATTTTAATGATCTAAATAAGAGGCAGTTTGATAAAGACGAACTGAACGGGAACAGACCTGACTCGATGCAATTAAGCAAGCAAGCAAGCTAGTGAAGAAGGGAGCACGGACGTAGGCTCGTAAAATGCGTATGTAAGTAGGTACGTAAGGAAGCCAGCACGCAGGTAAGTAAGCAAAAATGTATAAGCTTTTAAACCAGCAATGGAGCAAACAAGTAAGCAAGAGAATACGAAGCGAGTAAGAGGACAAAGAAGTACTCAAATGAGAAAATACAAAGCAAATGTGTAAGAAAGAAAGAAGATAGAAGAAAAAAAGCAAATACGTAAGTTAGTAAGCAAGGAAAACCACTTAGAATCTGCGTTGCGGTTCTAAGCAGGATCCTGGACTCCCAACAGACCTCAGAGAAGCATAAACAATGCCGCTAGGGGGGCCCACGCCCCAACCGCGGTAATTAGGCCTACACAACATTAAAACAGACTTCTTATCAACATATATTATTTCACCACCTCCCCGTCTTTTCCAAAGAAAATTTATTAAGAATATCCTCTCTCCTGCTTTAACCCCGGCCTCTCGCCCCCTTTCCTCCATCTATTACGCAACCAAGAGGCAAGTCGTAACGAAGAAAAACGATCAGAAGGTAATTAAAAGAGGGAAATAAATTTCGAAATGGAACGTGCAAGGAATTGAGTTCAATTATGCGGCCGCTACAGAGCAGAGCTTGATGTCCCGCCTCGGGGAAGAAGCAGAAGAAGACGTGGAAATCTTTCTGTGCAACTTCGGATAAGAGGAATGAGCCCGACGGAGGACTTTTCTTTGTATCTTGCAGAGGAAAGAATTAGGGCAGAGAGGCAGGGCGCCGTTGAAATTATTCTCTTCTGAGCCACGATCACGCTTGACAGAGAGATAAGACAAGGATGGTATTGGAAACGGACTCCTGATGCACACAGAGGCTAGGATTAATTTGTGAAAATTCACAGTTTTGCTGAACACAAATATAAAAGAGAGCTTTACTTAGAATAATGTATCAGGTGACTGTATGATGACCAATGAATAGATCACTGCAGAATATTTATCAGCTTATAGAGGCTGTCAGCATAAAATACAAATTTCAGGATATTGTTCTGAGCCAGTACATCAAGCATCCGTTATTAATATTTAATTAATAATTTGTAATCTTCTATTATTCCTGTGTACTTGGCCTGCTTCTTCTGCCTCATTTTACTCGGCTGCAGCAACTTATGTGGACTACAGTATCGATAGGGTACGGAGACAGTTTTAATGAAATGGAAGTTCTTTAAGGGAGCTTCAATAAATAAAATCTGAGGTTCTCACGGCGGTGACTATGAAAAATGTCGTCTTCCGGGATGTGGCACCTTGTACATCTTATATGAACGGACGTTTCGGAAGAAAGTGTCGCCTCCATCTTATGCAGGCAATCTTCTGCCACCTGCTCACGCTGGTTCCTCGATCGCGGATTTTTCTATCCTGAAGATGGAGGCGATATGTTCCTAAGAAATGTCGGTTCATACAAGATCTACAAGTCGCCACATCCCAGAATACGGTATTCTTCAGGGCTTAAATAAGATTTTAGCATATGAAACAAGTGATCAAGAGAAAAGGTACTGCATTATCGGATGTGACGCCGTGTAGTTTGTTGCAGACTTATCGAGGTTTCGGAGGAACGTGCTGCCGTCATATTCAAAGTCAAAGAGTTAGCCATATAAGTAATAGGCAATCATAAATCAACCCGACGTAGTAATGCTCATAAAAGCCGTCATGTAATATTTAAATATTCAAGTTTCTTAGTTTGAGCACACAAGGCACATAACGTCTCTCGTACGAGAGACCTATTAAAGGCAGCATATACGTATATTACGTATTAGCTTTTATACTGCACTTCCCAATAAATTTGAAATATACACAATGCAAACTTACGACATTGTGCCACACTATTACTAAACTATCAAACATAACTTGCATCGAATATATTAAATGATAACAGGATGTTAGCATATTTCAACGTACTTCACAGAAACTCGAACTTGTAAACTTTAATTGCTGACTCCAAAATTCTGAAGTGAATTGCGGTTTGCTTGAAAGTTCTGGAGGAACGCGCATGAACTTCATGTAGTTATACAAAATTCCATCTGCAAAACTTCGATTCATGCACATAGTTCGCCGTGAGCTCACGGTCGTATGTTTTCTAGAGAGGTATTTGCTTGCATTCTATGAGCCATTCCCAACATTTATCATTGATTTCCACTTCCTCTGCCTATGATTACCTCTCCTTATATAACACGGAGTTAAGTACAGAAAGTTTCTTCTTTATCTTTCTTATATCACAAACGTGTCTCCCATGTTCGTAACTCGAATCGTATTTTAGTGTGCAAAAGTGGCGTAAGCCATGCTTCTATGCTACAATATACAACAGCAATGTCCGTAACGACACATATAATCACGTGTAGGGTGGTACGCGTGACGAAAATAACGGATTCCAGTTTGGATGATTGGATTTATTAGCACTTCGGTTATACCCTCTCTTAATTACAATTAATACAGTGCTATCGCTAATTTACACAATTTACAGCTCACTGTTACATACGCCCTAGGATTCTCGGTCTTCACTGGTCGTTTCCTGGCAACGGATCTCAACACAGAAAAATAGAACATCAAATCACTATGAAGTCTTCTTGTTATTTCTTCTTCAATCAATCTGTCCAAATCTGTACTCAATTAGTCTTCACACTTCACTAAGGACATGCTCCATTCTCGTCCTTTTACTCTCAACTACTTAACCCTCCTGGACTCTTCTTAGGTGCAAGAGGACTCGGGTTATATAGCCGCGGCACGGGCAATGCAGAAAATACAGATCTATTGCTGCGTAGAGCAGACCACACAGCAAACACGTCACGTGATAGCTATCTCTCCAGTCCATTGGCGCGCTGACTGTTGCCTAGCAACGAGCTACAAACATTCGTCCTATTGTTGCGTGCGCAACAATGCTTAATTCGTTTTAAAAACTTTCGCCATATACCCACTAAACATAAACAAAAATAAGTATTGAGAGAATGAGTACAACAAATAAAGTGAGAACGTTAAAGATAGAAGAGCAGAGGAAAATGTTTGGACCTAATAAGGGGGGGGGGAAATAAATAGACAAAAGTAAAAAAGATGAAGGGCTGCATATTCTTGCTTAGCTTAATATTGGAATTGTGACTAAAATAATGGTTTCAGTTTTGAATCCAATGGCTAACGGAGGGACACCACTATAAGTGGATCCCTAAGGACGTAAATATTCGACCAAGAACTGTGGCACGCTCAATGGGGCACACACTTATAATAACCATTGTTGTAAATAACTTACTGACCATATATATCCATGATAAAGAGTCTTTCTCGAAGAGTTCATAGTCGATCAGCTAAGTAAGAAATTTCTGACCCTTTACAGATTATGGGACAGAAAGTTTCATTATAGTGTTCATAAAGTGCGCTGTTGGTCACTATCCTGAGTCACCTGAATCCACTCTCAGACTTCAGACTAATTTCCTTCTTCCAGAACAGACACATATAATCTTAATATTTTATTTGTCCCATATTCTTTAAACGTACATCTACTGTGTAAAAAGTTGATGTACTGCAGTTGCTTTTGACTGCAATGGAGATGTAGGAAAATACAGAAAAGTAAGAAGAGCAATTTGAACACAGCTCAGTCTTTCCTTCTTTCTTTAATTTTAACTTTTTACCTATGTCTTTACTTATTACTCAATTCCTTCACATGTTTCGGTCGGAGCGATCATCTTAAGGAGGACATTATCAATACATAAGGAAACTACTATTACAATGTCAGAGATATAAAATATTATATCCTTTAACAATTACTAAGTTGAGCATGAATTTGATAAAACAATTATAAATTATTATAATTAGTCTATTTACAAAGTATTGTTTAAAAACCTTTTTATGAAAATCTAGGACAAAATTGGTTCTTGATTTTGGTACAATACATTGTAAATACTCTATTGTTTATTGTTTAAAAGTTTTTGTTATAATCTAGAACCAAACTGGCTCTAGATTTTGGTAGAATACATTGTAAATAAATTAATTATAATAATTTATAAATGTTTTAGCAAATTCGTGCTCACCTTAGTAATTGTTAAAGGATATAACATTTTACATCTATGACATTTTTATAGTAGTTTCCGTATGTATTGATAATGTCCTTCTGAAGATGGTCGCAAGCCAAAGGAATTACATAACCTTAAATTAACAACACGACGTAAATTCATAATAACTCTGCCACATGCACGACGACACCAGAACAAATTGAATTAAGACCACCGATAGTTCTTGGAGGAGAGGTCCCAGGTGGCATCCTCGCCACTGACCATGTGGTCCGTAGCAGGACGCTATTTTAGAAAGCGTCTCACCTTTGTGTTCGCTGCGACGTGTTTATGTCTGGCTCACACTCCATTCCATTCGAAGTGGGTTTACTTATACATAAGGGTTGACTCTAGGGTCGCCGTCATCTCACAGTGCTGTCCGAATTGGCACCGGTGTGTGCTAAATTACTTAGGTTAATTGAAAAGCAACGAGGTACTGGGTTACACAGCCTTCTGCTTCTGTTTCTAATGGACACCGGAGAAAGTTGTCTAGAACGGGGGAAGGAGAGGATGGTCTCGTGGAAAGTGTGGCCGGACAACAAATGTCAGAGGAAGCAGTATTGTAGTGATGAGAGCGGGGGGCAAACAGAGAGAGAGAGACAGATCTTGGAGACTGCACAGGAGTGGTCATTGGAAGTACTTCTTAAGTGTAACTACCAAGATGCGAAGATTAAATTTATAAATAATTCTAATAGCTCATTATATTCATTCGACTGATATTTCTCTTTTTAGTCATACCAGAAATATGTATAATAGGATGAGGAAATAATTAAGAGTAAGATATGATGGATGCGAGAGAGTATGGGGAGAAAGAAATGCACTGGAGTTTATAACCGGAAATTATGAAGGAAATTACCTGGCAAACCTAGGCGCAGATGAGAGGGTAATATTACGGATATCTTACGTGTACAGGAAATCAGTGCGTCAAATGACTTCATCGGTCTCATGGTAGGTACCAGTGATGGACTTTTGTAAAAATGACAATGGACTTTAGGTTCCATAAATGGATGAAATTTGACAGACTGAGAGTCTATTAACGTGTAAAGAAGTACCCTGTTTCACGGAGTTTGTTCATCTGCCTGTGCATATTTGTTTGTTTCATATATTGTAACTAGTGATCTACATGAGGCCGAAATTTTGTATTTCATTCTGAAGCAGAGTCATACATCGAGGATGCTAACAGCAAAGTGGTAAGAATGTTCATACATTTGTGAGATGGAGTAGTAGGGTACAAAGTAAATCACACAATAATAAACATCAGAATGTATGTTATTGACGAAGAATTCTCATGCCAATCACAAGAATAACGACGAGATAAGCCGGAGAGCCGTAGAAGGTAGAAAACTTGTAAATATGTGAACTGGGCCTTACTGGTTGCACAAAAACATTAAACTGTTGCTCACATAAGTTTATATTATGTAAGTGTCCAGGAAAGACTCTCTACCATAGAAATACTGGAGTTATTTGTTTTATAAGCTGATTTTAACATAACGAGCTATTTCCAATTCTCTAACCACGAAGTGAAGCTAAATTTATAACATTCGGCATACAACATAATATGTAGCTACCATTAAAACTGTATTTACTTTAAACATTTGGTGATTTTGAGGAATTTGGTAAATTCTGATTTGAAAAATAGGAGTTATATACTGAACTACTGAATTTCAATACTTATTATAATTATAAAAAATATAATCGAAGTGTTCATGTAGTCTTCAAGATAAAATCGCAGAAAGTGCTTCGGTAATTGTTGTCACCACTTTTAATACAATGGTGACAGAAGAAGAGATTTAATGGGTTCGCGTTTCAAACTTGGTTAGAATATCTGTGTCCAAATGATAGACGAGTAATGTAATTTAAGAGACGAAAGTTGGGTTTATACTCCCGAAACCACATAGCTTCGTGCACATGTCTCGCGCATTTGGTTTAGTCATTTGAATTCATTTTATCATAGAAAAATACCATTCGTATATCGGCATTCTGCACGATGTGTTCCCGTTACCCACATGAAGTTTAAAATATTCAGAATATTCAAACCTATATACAGAAAGCGTCTTTATAATATTTCATGAATAAACAAATACCAATGTTATATGCACACAATCTCTCAATATTTATCTATTTATATACATATAATCTAATCAATAATTATTGTGCAATAGAGAAAAGAGTATAACAATAACAAAATCATTTCAATTGCAAACTGTTCTTATTTAAAACCTGATTTTCAAAGTCTTTAACTAGAGTGACCAGTATTGAACTGCGCTTTACGATGGATGTATTATCATAATAATGTTACAATAAAATTAACTTATAAATGGATTAAGATTCTATTAATAGTCCCATTCTTTGAGTGTCAATAAAATCTATGAGAAAATACGAGGAAAACTTCCTTTATCAGTTAAGCCCGAGAGGCGTGTACCTGAGGAAGTTTTTCCGCATTTCGCAACAACTTATCAAAATCCATGAGTTCAAGTTTTCATTCAGAACCATTTTATTTCAACAAAACTACTGGATATAAATGCAGTTATAGGAATTTTAAAGTACGGATGAAATTATGTAGCTCCAAAATTCCAATCACTATGGTTACCTCCTAATTAACATCCCTGCATAAAAACATTCATGAATGTAGTTCAGGAATTCACTTTGAAACAGTGTCCAGTCCAATTGTCCTTCTCGAAATAACTGCGGTCGGTATTCAAAACACGAAGCGACAAAGCTAACAGTTTGCCAACTCACGCAATGTGTCGCACGACTAAATTTAGTCGACGGCAGGTCGAGGTAACTGATGGCACAGAACCAAATTTAGGCAGGAGGTAACCTCAAGAATACAGCGATCAGTGGAGGGTGTCCCAGCCACTGCCGGACTGCGGCGAATTTGCTAAGTAGAAAATATCCATATAAAAAGAGAAATTATATTTACTGGTTGAGAGACATATGCAGGTTTAGTAATAAATTGCTCTAAAGACAAATTGCCGGTCACGGTAGCCGAGCGGTCTAAGGCATGCAGTGTCTTCTCTCGCTTGGAAACCGGGGTCGTGGGTTCGAATTCCACTCAGGGCATGGATGTTTGTGTGCGTTTTTCTGTGTCTGTCTACAGGTATAGGTGTTGCGACGAGCTGATCACTCGCCCAAGGAGTCCTACCGAATGTGTAAGATCTTGAAAAACCGAAGTGAACGGAGAAGTTCATGGAGGTAGGCCTAGGCCCACTGGGGCTGTAGTGCCAAGGGAAAAAAAAGACAAATTAATTCTATTTGGAATAAGGAAGAATTGTCTGATCAGTGGAAGGAGTCTACTATTGTATCAATTCATAAGAAGGGCGATAAAACTGAGTGAAGTAATTATCGTGGGATATCACTGCTATCAAAGTGTTGTGTGTACGTAATTGTCTTTATATAGATATATAAATATATTAGCCACCTGCTCGCGCTGGTTCCTCGCTCGCGGATTTTTTCCTTTTTTCTTTTATCCTGAAGAAGGAGGGGATACGTTCCTACTAAATATCTACAATATATACAATATCTACGGGACACCACATCCCAGAAGAAGGCATACCTGATTGTCACAGCCGTAAAAACTTGAAATCGTACATATAATACACTTATCTGGATTTGCCAGAAGTTAATTTGCTACGATCCTGCAATCAAGTCAAGTATATTAGTGCCTCGTATTGGAAGTACGAGCCATCCGACGTAACAAAAGTTTAACATAAACAATCACGTTATTTATATGACCTTACATGTTTCGACGCTTTGTAACCATCTTCAGAGGCTGAACAGTGAAAGTAACTTGTTTAAGAGCTGCATCTGAAGATGGTCCGAAAGGCTGAAGCGTGTAAAATTGGTTTATTTATATTAAATTTGTTTACATTGAATAATCTGTTAATCCAAGATTAATATAAGTGTGATGGCGACGTTATCTCACGTTGGAAGTAACTCTGTCTCTAATTGGTTTGTTTCAGATAAAAGAATCTAGCATTCATTATCGTAAGAGTATTAAAAAGTCTGCTCATTCCTTTGGTTTCTGTAAAGGAGTACTGAAAATAAATTCCAATCTTTATGCCACAATAAAAAGGCATCTTAAAACACGCTATTCTGTATTCACTGAACTGTGACCTTTGTCTCCGTGCTTAATTATTTTGGAAAAAGTATGTTAATTCAAGTTGCGATTAATGATAGACCATTCGAAACAAAAGAACTTCAAAGACAATACTATCTGATAACCACCAACAAGAAAATTCCGCTTCATTTTATGTTAATTAGGTACGAACTTGAAAAATTACTTTTAAAAGTTTGCTGTGGAGATAAAACGTAATTTTGTGTAACTGATCGGGAGGGGTAGGTTTTTTCAGCCCACCTTGTATGGCGGCCTACAAATTTACATGTAAATGGACCGTAGATGCTGCCAACTTTGCAATGTCAAAGGGATTACGGAACTTATATGCATGGTTTACAAATGACACTGATTAAACTTTAAGATGCTAAGAGCTGTCCAGTCACTAGACGAAAGTAATAAAAGCAGATAGAATCACTCGCTTAATCATAGCAACTACAATGCCGAATACATGAAACCATGCAATAGTTGTGACTCTCCTACATCTGGGAACAATAATTTCTATTTGTACTTTCATTTCTTTCTTATCTTCCATTTCTTGTCATTATTAATTATGGCACGCGGTAGCGTAGTTGGTTGAGGCACTATGCTACAAGCCGGAAGGTCTCGGGATCGAATCCTGATGAGGTGGATCTTTTAAATTTACCTACTCCTTCCAGCTGCACTATGGTCCTGGGTTCGACTCAGCCTCTAACAGAAATGAGTACCAGTTATCTTCCTGGGGGTAAAGGGCGCCGGCGTGAAAGGCTGACAATCTCACCGCCGTCTGCGAGCCGACTGTATAGAAAATGTGGGAGCCTCAACATCTCACAACCCTATGGGCCTCTACTGCCTGTTAAAAGGATGCATTTATTTTTAATTAATTATCCTTCCTTCTCTTATATTATTTTACCAAATTGTTTCTTCTTCAGACTCTATCTTCAGATCATTATACTTCCCATCTACCCGAGTACTTCGTTTGTCAGATCAGTGCGTTGCCCTCAACGATGGAGAAAGTATGGACGCCTGTGTTAAGTGTAATCAGCCACACGCCGGGTATGTTTCACGAAGTTTCGATTGTTTATACAAATCCCATGTATTTTTATCCGTAACTGAATGTTCGACGAACGCTTGTAGCTACCTCCTTCTGGAGATTCTATGCACATTCCAGTCGGAAACGAGCTAATCATTTTGCCTTACGTGCTAATCTTTCTTAAGAATTAAATGCTGAATACTTAAAAGTGATGCAAGGTTCCCAGATGTGAGTTGTGCTCCGTATCTAAAATAAAACAGATTGAGGATTGACGGAATAAGTCGAGACAGCAAAGTAACGCTTCGTGCGCTCTTAAAGATGAGTTACTATGTTCCCGTCGATGGGATCGGAGTCAAGTTCCGAATGATGCTTCTCCCTCTCCTGTTCCTCCTGGTCAGTATTCTTACCACTGTCTCCATTACGCCTTTGCTTCTCGTTATTGGGCCTGTGTCAAATTGCTCGGTCGATATGGCGGCCAGGTTGTGGGCTGGACGACAGATGAATCCACAATGTTCAGACCGACTCTGGCACCCAAACAACCTTCAATCCAATGTCTACCGCGGACCGGCCGGGGCGCGAAACGGACTATCAATCCCAACTAGTGCCGAGGTTAAGACTGCATGGGGGCTATATTTTCATTTTCCTTACGTCTACATGGCAAGGTACTTCATCAAGCATAGAAATAAATATCTTAATTTTCCTGTGCTTAAGTTGGCTGTAAATCTAGTATCCTAAACACCGAACGTATATTTATTAAGAAACATTAGAGTACAACTACCCCGCATAAAAATGTCCACAATATGGACTATTTCCTTTAATTCGCGCTCTTATATCGACTATGGTTATTTATGCAGCATCCAATCACGTAACACATGATTACTATGAACAATAAATCGGCTGATACGCAACTTGTCTGGAGGAGCAGAGAAATGTAATTAATTACACAAGGAAATACTGTCTATGAATATAAGCTCTATTTTTTTTCGAAAAATGTCTTTCATTTAATTTTGTGTGTTTCACTTTTGGTATTTTATAGTTAAGCTATTCCATATGGTAATAGTTTTGTGGATGGTAATTAAACAATACGATTACTGTATTCCTGGTTTTCGTGTTTGTAATATTAATAATGCCCAAAACCGAATATTCTGGTAAAGTGGGTAGTATAGCTAAATATTAGGCTGGGTTTGGGTTGCAATTTGAGCTCGGGGGCCGGGAAATCTCGCCGACAATTTTCGTGGTCTTTCAGAGTTGTTGCAGGCGACTTTCTGGGGAGACAATTTAAACCACAACCGTTCCCTTACACTTCCATTCCAATTCATTATTTACTAACCATCCAATTATTAGATGTTATATAATCTGAGTCATTATGAATTGTAAATTTATAAAATAATGAATAGAGATGGTAAATAAAGCGATAATTCAACTGAGAAACATTTGAAAGTGTAATGTCGTGGTGCAGGGGGGCGTGGAGTCAGCCCGCCTCTGCCACCACTGTAAAGCCGCATGCGGGGGGGCGTGGAGGTATCCCTCCTCGCCTCCACTTGTAATGTCGCGACGCTGGTACCACTTGTAACGTCGTGACGACGGGGCGTGCAAGTACCCCTCCTAGCCACCTCAGCTTATGCTGTAAGGAGTTACACAATCATCCTAGCTTACCCTCAGCTAGGATTCTGCTATATCTGGGTTTCCTTCTCTCAAAATGCTGCCACCATCTATTATATGTCCTTTCTATCGTGGGGACTACCCCCTGACATATAGTCATAGCTCCTTCTTGACCACTCCTCATATAGTTTACAGGTAGCAACATGTACACCTCCTATCTGAGGATACCGCTAACCTCTCTGTCCCTGTTTGTCTTTCTTTGCCTTCGGCTGCTATGCTGCCTGTGTCAGTTCAGCCCTCGCTTGGTCAGGATTGCTCGGGATCGGTCGTGGGAAAGTTGATTATAGAGGGGTAAATCACAATCCCAGTACATCCTATCCTATCTATCTACTCTGTCTATTTACATTATTATATTTACATGATTTACAATATCAACAAAGACTGACCTTCAGTCGGGACTACATAGAGTCTTTACTACACGTTCTGTTTCTTCAAGTTCTCCCCCTTCAGGGGTGGAGGCCTGAGCCTCTCTCTCTTTGACTTGACTAATGAGGTTATACAAGTCCTCTTCGTTAACCTAATTCTTATTCCTGCACATTTCTTACTACTCGATATATATATATATATGATTACACTATCCCTCGTAAAGTCTCACTCTTAACCTAATCTACCCTTGGTTATAAGTATTGAATCCCGCATACTATATCTATCACTACAAGCTAACCATAACCTTGACCATACTCTATAAAGCCCTTCTTGCCTGACTCACATCCTAGGCAATTACACGATTCTAGTATCCTCCCCTTATGGCTCACCGGGTACACTTGAGTTTGCACCTTGAAATCACTCAACACTCTTATCAACAATCATATCATCAACAATATTAACCAGCATGGCTGTTATGCGTAAATAAACTTACTTGTAGTACAAGATGCAGGCCCACTGCCTCCGCTGGTAACGCCCATGTTGAAGAGAGCCTTCGGCTGACAACTGAATATTCTGTGTTAGACCAAGATTCCAAGTCCCCCGAAATTCCGTAATTTATAGTTTTAATTCGCTGATTCAGCGTTGACGACAGAGGGTGGGTACTCCTACTCGGTGTCCTCAATCCTCATAGTAACATTCTAATTGGTTCTCATGGGTGGTTGTGGGCGGACCCCTTGCGTCTTATTGTTGTGTATGCGGTCTATTATGATTACTCTAGTGACCAAGTGAGGCAAGCTTCTTCTCTGCGAGTACACATACTTGCTGAGCATCAACATTCTTAACCTATTTGCCTGTCCAGGTGTTTACAAATTACTGTAATAACTGCGAAACGCTTTTCGCAAGTCGCGAACATTTTGGGTAATGCCTTACACTCTCCAAGCTCAAATTTGAGCCGTAACAGAAAGGTACTGGGGTTTTACGTGCACATGAGCAGTCACAGAGATATAGAGCTAGTCAGTTCAGCCTGCTGCTGTTTGTCGGTAATATTTTTAGCAACATTGTCACTAAATCAGAATGCCGTAGAAGCCTGAATTAGGACCCATTTTTTCCATCGAAAAAATTTAAAAAAGATGTATTTTTTTACAAAACTGAATATGCCTTTTAATTCTGTGGGTTGTCCGCAAAGAGGAGAAATGATGAATTTGAAATTCAATAATTTAAATATAATTCTAGGTATGTTCACAAATATTACAATAAGCAATTGGAACTCCTCATAATCATCTTCAATTTTATTCTCAAGGACTCTAAAAGAAGGTTACTCCCCTTTTCTAGGATTCTTTTTCTGGGCTAATACGGTATAGAGCATCGAATGATTGGATAACAATAAATAATAAAGTGAAAAGAATTTGGAAGACGTCCTGTCCAAGCTGAAGAGTTTGCCTAGAGGTAGTGAGGAAAACAACGAAACACCTCCATCAGTATAGTCGTTGTCCAGGACGAGATTCGAACCAGGCGCCTCAAAAATACAAGCCAGAAGCGTGACCGTTGGAGCCACCTTTTTCGGTACGATGGCCGATTCATTACAGTAAGGTTAAGGAATTCAGCTTCAACAAGAGTTCTTCACACTCCATATATAAAATGAAGTCATAATGACGCATCGTCAATCTATACGTCCCCATTTTTATTCCCTGAATCACTTAAGAGATTTCGATGAAATTTAGTATCGAACGCCTACAGAATTTTAGAACTGTTATGGCTATAAAGTTTACTAGGCGAGAGATATTGGAATTCGGCGACCCTGTTTTGGACAGGATCTAATTTTATTTTAATGTAAGCCTACTTTTTTAATTGCCCTTCCAGCCCATTCAGGGCCCTGGCCTCTTATTCAGTTCCGTCATCATTTTCACAGACGGTAGGACCCCTTGGACGAGTGATCAGCGCGTCGCAAGGTGGTTATAAGTATACAGTACAGCAGAAACACAGTACAGCAGAAACACAGAATAAACGCATACATACACCAAACATTCATGCCCTGAGTGGGATTCGAAACAACGATCCCAGCGTCGCAGCGAGCGAAGGCAGTTCATGCCTTAGACCGCGTGGCTACTGTGACCGGCTAATGCAGGACTACTACCTAATTAAATTAATAGATGCAATTCTAAACCGACAAGATAAAGTAAATTACTGATATTCGAAAAGCTATCTGAACTTAATATATAACAAACCTACTTACTCAGTTATCATGGACTATATCTTTGGCTTATTCGATATCAGAACTTATCAATGGAAGGATGAATCCTGTCAGACATTTGAGAAGACAGGAACTGGCTTATCGGAAGTTCTCTACTTACACAGCACAACAAGACACATTGCAGTAAAACGCGGGCATTTATAACGGATGCCACGAAAGGGATGAGAACCAGTGATCCAAGTTCTGTAGCCATCCCTCAAAATTGTAAACTTGGCTACGTCAATGTACGTACATGTTATTCATACACGCCCAGTAAAGTTCTCTTGAAGCAAGGTGGAAGAGATTCAAAATCATAAGCACTGTAAATCTCAGCTCTAGATGGCGATGAGTGGTCAGGTGCACGTTGCGGCCGCTTTAGGCCCTGAAGAAAACCTTGCACTCTCCAAATCAGTTAAATAGAATATTGAGTGGGGAATAACTCCGGTCTGAATTTATCAGCGAAGGTTGATTCAAAAAGGAACTGAAACTCATTAGCAACCAGACTTCATTCAATGGGATGCCCTGTTACTGAGAAAGGGATGGTACTTCAGGTGTATAAGGGATGACAAACGAGATTCGACAGCAATATACGTAAATGGTGGCAGTGACTATAGTGCATAGAAGGATACAAGAAGAAGAGAGATATGGTTTTGTATGTGGCTGTATGTGTCAAAAGACATTTAGATGTTCAGAAAGCCTTTCAAAGGAGAACAGATGAAAATAAGAAGCAGCTGTTATACAAGTTTCCATGAACCTAGAACCTACAGAATAAGAAAATATGAAGACTTGTGCAAAAAGTGCTTTTCAATTAAAAACGTAAAGCTATCTTGTAACAGGCCGTAGAGGCCCATAGGGTTGTGAAACGTCGACGTTCCTATATTTTCTAGATAGTCAGCTCACAAGTGGCGGTGAGTTTGTCAGCCTTACGCGCCGGCCACCCTTTATTGCCCAGAACATTCCTGGTACTCACTTCTGTAAGAGGCTGAGTCGAACTCAGGGCCATAGTGCAGCTGGAAGGAGTAGGTCAATTGAAAAATCCAACGACCTCATCGGGAATATAACCCGTGACCTTCCGGCTTGTAGCATAGTGCCGCAACCAATTACCCTACCGCGTGTGTTCTTCAGCTAGTTCCATGAAGTTCCGCACTGTAATAAAGTGTTCCACGTCGTGACTTTCTGGCCATTGTAATATAGTGGATTCTGCCAGGAGATATAAATGAATTCACCCTATAGATGCATTGCTGTCTTACGCGAAATTCGAAGAGAACTGAAGCCCAAGACGCCTGTTAGTTTCGCCATTTCCGTCCGACTGTCCTTAATGAGGCCGAACTACCGGGTCGATTCTTTCTGCAGTCCCGCACTGAAATTTCTCGAACTATAGTTACGTGTATCTGTATGATCCTTTTGTCAAAATTTATAAAATT
This sequence comes from Cryptotermes secundus, assembly GCF_002891405.2. Lineage (NCBI taxonomy): Eukaryota > Metazoa > Arthropoda > Insecta > Blattodea > Kalotermitidae > Cryptotermes > Cryptotermes secundus. Next base: position 2,308,892 of record NW_019731271.1, on the reverse strand, counting down.
CAACATTTCCATTACACGACTATTATCATGTATAAATTCCTTTCAACGTTATTAAATGCATGAGCTTTATTATATCTTATGAACATTCTGACTGATTTTAGATAACCTGAAATACAAACATTTTCTGTGTCCCTTAACAACCGTTTCAATGTCGAGACTATTTAGCGCTGGATGGAAGGATGACTTATGAAGGATGAGGCATTGGAAAGGATTTGTAAGGAAGTGATAGTAGCCTAATCGAGGTATAATCTTGGCCTTTATCCGGAGAGACTGAATAAAACCACAAAAACCTTAGTCAAAATAGCCTGTGTTCCCGCTGAAATCCAATCAAACATCTCCCGAATAAAAGATTAGTTTTACTTCTAAATGAACATGTTCCGTGAAACTTAAGTCGATGCAGCTTTGTAAAAAAGTAAAGCAACACAAAGACCGTGCCTAGTCTCTATTTAGATTTTGGTGAGACGGTGACAGCTAACGAACCACCAGGGCCAGGCATGTGGAAAAGGGTATGGAAGTGGTTGGCGAACATGTCTGGAACCCAATGTGAACCATAGCTTTATATGTCAATAATCATAGGTATTAGGATGGTAAAGTAAATTTGATTTTATGGCCGGAAATTTGAATGAAAATTGAATCTCTACCAATGGATATATGCACAGAAATGAGCGATTACATATTTTGTTATTAATATTTAATCCATGTTAGCCTCACAATACTGACTCAAGTGTTTGTAAGAAAGGAGCTACCTCAAATTGTTCTCAGAACCTGTTTCAACTAAATATAATTTTACTTTGAGAGTTCTGTCTTCTTCGATATAAGGCTATGTTCAAGTCCCGATGAGGTCATTGAATTTTTATCAATTGACCTAATCCTTCCAGCCGCACTATGGCCCTGGAGTCCACTCAGCCTCTAACAGAAATGAGTACCAGGAATTAATTAAATAATTTTCCTGGGGAGTAAAGCGCGGCCGGCGCGTAAGGCTGACACCTTACCGCCATCTTTGAGCCGATTGTCTAGATAATGTGGGACCCTCAACGTCTCACAACCCTATGGGCCTTCACGGCCTGTTACAGGGATAGCTTTACTTTTTACTTTTACAGTAGTCAGGTGAAAGTCAACCAACGTTTAAGAGGACCAGATTGTCCCCATATGTGGAGCCGGAGGGTAAGCCATGAAGAAAGCAAAATGAAGAGCTGAAGCAAGCAGATTTCTTCGATATGTTCCTCTAAAATTTCGGCTGACTTCCATCGGACTACACGGCGTCATATCCCACAAGGCAGTACACTCTTCATAAACACTACTGTGAGAACCTCAAATCCAATTCCACCTACCCTCATCAACTTTATCAGTATATCAAAAAGGAGTCTACTTTACTGGCATAAAAGTGTTCAACAATCTGCCACAAAGTATTAAAAACTTGGGCAATGATACTAAAAAGTTTAAATCAGAGTTAAAGAATTATCTACATGCTCATTCCTTCTACTCTTTAGATGAATACTTCAATGTAAATAGAGAATGATGTAAAATTAAGTTATATTAATTTTTAAGCTAAAATTGCCTGTACTTATGTATGTAACCTTTTGACTTGTTCTGTATCCAAAGGTACTAACCTGCTTAGGATTTATAGAATGTAAATAAATTCAATTCAATTCAATTCAATTCAATTTTAATTTTTAAGAGCACAAATAGTATAAGTAATTTTGACAAAAACTCGCTCCATTCATTCGCCCTTTCAATTCGGCTTAATACTTTAAATTAGATAAAGAGTCTCACCACGCTCACATGGTATCAGACTAATCATTCATGGTTAATTTAATTATCAGGGGCAAACGAGTGTCTGATTTGACACATTTCCTTTTCCATATTCAAACACATCATAAATATCAATTTACATTATTTCTCTCCCTCTCACCCTCACATCAATAATTAGTTCCCAAATTATTTAAATAATTACTGCTGCCTATTTCACCAGATTGTATACAAAACTACTTTAATCATAACCGACTTTGTATGTGTTCAGTGATCACAGAGATTTCCAGCAAATTGGACTGTTACATACTGCTCTCATTAGCTATGACTCTTGTTAATTTCCGCGAAAGCAATATGCATACATGAACATTAAAAATACCGCATTGAATGAATTGCTAGTCACTTTGTAACGCGTAAATCAAAATAGTACAGACAAACATGCAAAAGGAAATTGGACCCTTCTGACAGAGCGGGAGCCGGGATAGCGTAGTCGGTAGAGCGACTGGCTACGGGCTGGACGACGGGTCGGAGTTCGAGTCCCGGTGGAGGCAAGAATTGTCTCTAGTCCATGTCGTACAAATTGGCTCTGGGGTCCAACCAACCTCCTATCCAATGAGTAGGGGGGTGGGCCTTTTCCCGCTTTTAAAGCGGCAGGGGCGTGAAGTTGACCAGTCATCTCCAACTAGTGCCGAGATCAGGAAAATATGGAGCCATACATCCACTTCCCCATACGCCTTCATGGCGTAGTGCTTAATCATTTAAGCACAGGAACAACTTTACCTTTACCCTCGAAAGTGTATTAGCTTCATTTAATTCAGTTGCTCAGCCGGTAAAGGAACTTCGCGCATTATCTCCATTCATTCTCAATAACCAAGAACTGGATGTTATCCTACGCCAATTAAATTCGATTCACACTTTACACTCTGTTTCATGAAGACACATTTCTAGCCTACTTTCTTTGTTTTAAAAATTTACAAAATAAATGCTTATGATATCACCTTGTTCTCTGTGTGTCTGTGATTCCCCCCACCCCTAGTTTCCTGAAAGCCGAAAGTTGTCCTTTTTATATAACTCCGGGTCGAACCGCAAAGGAAACACTGAATCTTAACATTTTCTCTCTCGTATCAAAGGGAATTAGGCGATCAGTTCTTCCCAGAACTTCTTATATATATATATAACTTCTATTCTACCTCGACTATCTGTCTCTCAGTCTGTGGCTTTACAGCCATCTGTTGGACCTTGGCCTATTTTATAGTTTCTTAATCCCATACACAGTCAGTAAGACTCCTTGGAAGGGGGATCAGCTCGTCACAAGGCCGCTACTTACACACAGAACAATACAAACACAGAATAAACGCACATAGACATCCATGCCTTGAGTGGGAATCGAGCCCAAGATCCGAGTGTTCGAATGAGCGAAGACAGTTCATGCCTTAGGCCGCAGGGGAACTGTGATCGGGTTCTACCTCGCCTCGGTATCCCAAATGATCTTGTCACCTTCAGGATATTCGCCTAAATTTCTTTAAAGAATTTCCATGTCGCTTACGCTTGCTACCTTCGTCCGGCAGCTCATTATTCTGGACTGAATCGTATTAAGTGAAGTGAGCAAAGTTATGAACATCCTCATTTAATAACAAATCCGCTCGCTTTATTACAGAGATGGAAATATTAAGGATAAGCACACGTCGTCTCTTCCAGAACTTGCCATCTTAAGTGCTTGCAGCAGCAGCAGACCGCTAGACTGAGGTCACATGATCGTGCTGTCTGTCACCGAAAGCCAGTTATGGGGGAACTTCTAGCGAAGAAACAAGCCGAGAAGTCTACTGTGCTCTGCATGGCCAACTTCATAATGTTCTACAAGAACTTCATGCATTTCGACATTGCAATTTGCGGTACAGCTGAACTTCGTTATATAGTAATTTACACGACTTGAAAGTAATGTCGCTAAGAAAGAATATCTCCAACATGACCTGAGATGGAAAACAATCTTAATCTCTGTAAGATTTGAGGCTTTCACGGCGGTGACTATGAAGAAAGTAGTCTTTTGGGATCTGGCCTCGTGTATGTGATGTTAACCGACGTTTCGGAGAAACGTATCGCCTCCATCTTCAGGGTAGAAAGAAAAATATAAGAAATCCGCAGTCTGCTTTTACCGGTTCTCACGGTCTCTTCGTTTGTGGATTTCTTATATTTTTCCTTCTACCCTGAAGATGGAGGCGATACGTTCCTCCGAAACGTCGGTTAACACCACATATACACGGTGCCAAATCCCAAAAGACTGCTTTCTTCAATCTTAATCTCATATCAGTTCCTGATCATGGAGGCAGAAGTAGTCTCCGAAGTGTTGTAAATTAATTCCGTACTGTCATGGTTGATAGCTTGAAAACAGATTAATGCAATTATTCGCAGAATTCAAAAGACTTTTCGGGGCAAAGCATCGCCTACATTTTCAGGGCCTAATTGTAAACCAAGCAAGGAACCGACAAGAAACTTTCAGCAAGCGGCTTGATGCCTCTTTCTTGCTTCGCTTATTCTTCGACAATAAAGACGGAGGCGGTACGTTCGTCCGAAACGGCAAGATATTCATAATCTGCTTCTTACTTGTTTCTTGACTGGCTTACTCTTTTACCCTGAAGATGGACGCAATACGTTCCTCCGAAAATATATTTTTTATCCGCTTATTACTTGTTTCTTGCCTGAATTACTCTTTGACCATAAAGAAGGAGGCTATACGTTGCTTTGAAACGTCCGTGGACTCCACCGAGCTACAATAGCGTTACAACCCAGCTACGGGTGTTACGAGGCAGAGGTGTCCGATGTCGGTGCTTGAACAGGAGACGTTGTTGCTGGAGAGCCCCTGTGTCAGACGAGAAAAGGAAGCACATCACTGGAGAGATCTATGGGACCTAAATTACAGAGGGAAGGAAAAAGTCAGAACTGAACACTAGAATGCAGAGATCGCGGATGGAAAGATAAAGCATTTAAGTCGGCGAATTTGAGAGACACTTTCAATTCGAGAAAAATTCAGTTAAACGATTTTTAATTTATTCCTCAATTAAAACGTTAAGAGATACTTCTGCAATGAGCATTTTCTCCGGGTTCTTAAGTTCCCTTCATAGGAAGATTACAACAGAATCTGTCTTAAAATAATTGAGTGCTCGGGTGTGCACTGGAGCCATCTTGCTCTTGATAGGTTCCAGCGGTGGACTCCTCTGAAACGGTAATGAATATTCGAGTTCCAGAAAAAAAGAGGACAAAAGGCTTGATTCTATGACTGACTCATGTTTTCAAGGACTCTACTCCATAAAGTTAGGTGGATAGATTACAAGATCGATAGATAGATGGATGGAGATTGAAAAGATATTCAGAAAGACAGGCGGACAGGGAGACAAACAGACAGATTGATAGATATATCGGATCTGAAGGTCTCACATTGTTGACTATTGAAAGTACGATCATGTAGGCTGAAGTGCCGTGTAGTTCGGACGAAATCCGACGTTTTGGAGGCAAATACTGCTGAAACTGCCGCATGCTTCTACTGTTTTCTTGCTTTTCGTACTCTTGGACCCCGAAGATGAATGTTTATCCGAAATCTCGGACTCTCTTCTAATTACACCGCGATACAATTCAAAGACTGTACTCAAATATATATTGGTCAGATTATAACGAAAACACAAATTATACAGATCATGTCTTAAAGAAAGAGGCAGTCCCATATAGACAGAGATTTCTTCCTGATGATAATTTAATTAAAAATAAGAAAAAAACAAAGTATATAATAAAGAATAATTATGAAATTTGATGGTTATGGACTGCATCCGACAGACAGTCAGATGGACTGCATATCAGTCTCTAACCCTGCTCACTGAGTAGGATCCTTCCAAAGTTGATCTTCCCTGAGAAGTTTCTATGCAACCAGTAGCTTCTGAAGGTATCCAGAACACTGTTCCACAGGCTGTCGTGCATTTCTATGTATAGTCGGTATTGCAGCATCATGCAGAACATGCGCTGGAAGTCTGCTGTGTAGCGATGGGTTCTCTTCGTTCACAGGTACTTCTTAAAGATGGTGGGCTTGACTAGTACCAGTAGGTGCGAGTACTTGCCGAGTTGTTGGGGAGTGGAATAGCCGTACAGTATACGTTTCTTGTGCGGTGAATGGGGGCCTAGTAGTTCACGGAGTATCTTGGTTGAACGGTTCCACAATGCTGTGACTGAGAGGCAGTCGAAGTACGTACGTGTATATGTGGTCTGTGGTTCCTGTTCATCAGGAACAATCATCTGTGTCTCGTTTACTCCAATGGTGCAGCTGTTGCGGTGTGACGATTCTGTTGTGTAATGTCCACCAAGCGATGTCTCTGTCTGCTGAGGATGAGGTGGTGACAGAAATCCTTCAATTGGGTGTACCCATTTCGCAGTGGCATAACCCATAAAGAGTTACATGTTAATAAAAAGAACTTTCTGTATGCCGCTTTTCTGGGTATGGGTATTGACGGCAGTTGGCCGTTGGGTTGTTTGATGGTGACCTAGGGGAAGATGATATTAGATTTGGGTACTGATTGAGGAAAAAAGCCTTCTTCTGTTTTTCAGCTTGCTGCAAGTCTACAGATTGACGGCATGATACAGCGGTCCGTGTTGATGCTTTCTCTATGATTTCATTGACCACTCTTCACGTATATCACATTTAATGTGCTCCAGGCTTCTTCAGAAACCATGGTGTAGCCAGAAATATCAGGAGTAAGGAGGGTTGAGTTTCGTATGTGCAAAAGACTGAACGTTTGGATTAATAATGAGGTTCATGTTGTGGCAGGCTTCAAGTGCGTTTGTATAAAAAGGTGGCATTCATTGGAAGCGTGTTGGATTCAATTTTCATTTAAGCACACCCTCTGTGAGGACTTGCGCATACGCACTGACGCTCCATGCTTGGAAGTGCCATGCTTTCCCTCTATCACTGCTTGCGACGAAATTCTACAAGAAAGAGAAACGTAGGCTTTGATACGGGTGGAGAGGTGATGCACATCTAGTCCTCCATCTTCCAGCCTTCCATACATAAAGCTCGGATGCTGCCAGATGAAATTGACTGTAAGTTATGCAATGTGTCGAGGAACGCGGTGGGCGGGGGAACAATAGTCAGTACGTGCGCCAATTTAGCGCCTACTGACTGGCTGAGTGTCTGTTTTTGTTCTTGATAACAAGCAGCTTGTGGGACTTACGCCCACTGGGTCACACAGACAGACAGACAGACAGAGTGTCACACAGAAAGATAGACATATACTCGTATATAGAGACAGTCAGAGAGATACAGAGATAGCCACATAGACAGAAAGATGAATACACAGATAGCCAGACAAACAGACAGACAGATAAATAGATATATACATACAGACACATAGATACGTATACTGACAGATAGGCAGGCAGACAAAGAGAAAACAGACAGATACGAGTCTGCTCTTAATAAAGACCACTGCCAAAATTATATTTAACCAATAATTTTACTATAGACTCCGAGATGGGTTAAGAGAAAATTCTACTGACAATCTGAATGTGTCTGGTTCTACTCCCGGTAGAGGCATCTGCTATCCAAATTTTATTTTGTAATTTTTGTCGAGCCTTTTGGAAAACGCGGTGGGTGTTCACTCGAGAGATCTGAACTGAGCCACGGAAGTTCAGGCCATTTCGTACCAAGGCTAGTTTTCAAACGAGGTACTTTCCATATGCAAATCATCACTTCTGAGTTAACCAGCTCGATGCTCTCTTTATAGTCCATATATGTGTTTATGGTTATGGGGAAGGACGTAAGGCTTTAACTGGCCTGTGATGCTGAAAATTATTGAGACGGCGGTATTTAACGTCAGTGTTCTTGAAAGTGGCAAATAGTGTTGGGGCAATATAAAGCCTCTTCAGCGGTACGTGTCGACCTACTTTGTTCACAACAATGTATAAAGGGTAGAGGTTATGCCGTAGCGTGCCCTGAACATGCAATGGAAGGATGTTCAAGTCCTCTCCTTGTTATAAATTTGGGTTGCTTCTATTACAGACTGCCTAAGCTTGTGGCGTGCATGTGAGTGCCTCACGTTGAAACGTAGACAGGCTATTTACAGCAATAAAGTGTTGATCGATAGTGTTAAACTTGAATGCCCAAAGACTGTGTAATATCGTCTTTAGCTAGCGAGCCATTATCTTGCCTAGCGCCATACTAGGTAAGTCCAAGATCGAATCCGGAAAGTTCGCGGGTCGAATCCTGAAATTTCAAGGATGGATTCAAGAAATTTTATTCATCATGTACGAGAAGATCATGGATCTCGCAAAATTCACAGATCGCATCAGGAATACGACTATCCTAACAATATATATTTTATTTCTCACGAAACCTTCGGAAATGTATCACATACCAGGACAAGACAACTTTTCGATTTAACACTTTTCCTAAACCAGACATGGTGACCACTTCAGCAACACGTTGAGCAGTTCATCGAAAACAAAAATCTGTTCTTATGGAACCCAAAAATAAACACATTTTTGGTATAAAAGCCTGTCGGTGACAATTGTACTCGTATGGGTTCAGTTAAATCCAGGTCAAATATACAAAATATTCCCTTAGTATCCATTTTAGTATCATCCTTATACTTACATCTATATTTCACAATCCCTTTGAATGAGACTGTCCACTCCAAATTTTCGTATTTCTTGTTTTTATCTTTCGTGCTAAATGTTTATTTAATTATTTATTATTATTATTATTATTATTTAACTGCAAATGGGGTTTCACCCGGTGGCAGTGGTACTGCAATAAGACAACAGACAAATAACACACATTGCTACAATAAGACAACAGACAAATACACATAAACACGTTCAAACAAAACACAGCACATAAACGAAAAGTGAAAAATACTATAATACTATACTACATACTATACAGACTATAATGAACTAACGTTAATGAATGCGTAAGGTCATGTTCTTATTTTCCCTTCATTTCGCTTTACTACCCTTACGTAACCCTCCCATCCTTAACACTTTTTCACTTCACTTCACTTCACTTCACTTCACTTCACTTTACTGCATTTTTTTTTTCTGATTTCCACCCCACCTTCACTTCGCCTCATTTATCACTTTCCTAGCCCTTTATCCTTTAGTTAATAAATGTAACAACATTAAATTAAATATATAAATTATGAAACATCTCATTAAGTAAAGCTCTCCAATCCTCTCTTACTTAAAAAATCTTGAGCAAAAGTACACTTCTTAGCTCTTAGTTCTTAAATACCTGCCATTTTATATTCTTGCCTCAAGAGAGATTAAGGTTTGCACCTACATAAAAGAGGCTTAACAGACACATCATCGTTGTGCACATTTTAAGTGTTAAAGTATTATAAAGGAAATTGGAAACGGATATTCTGAACTAAACGGGAAAGCCGATTTCCTCCAAGTCTACATGTTTCTGATACATGGCGACATGGTGATAAGATGAAAGCCTGCGCAAATTATAGGAAAAAAATCCAACGTACATGGTCACGGAAAGTTTACAATAAATCTTTTAGAACGCTTTACAGATTCGTGGGTTAATTTAGTCCATTCGTAGACGCCTATTCCTACTTTTAAAATGTCTGTATAGAACCTTGGAGATCCTACCCAAGTTCTTCAAAATTATCACAAGAATTCGATGCAGAAAAAGGACATTTATTGTCCAGCAAGCAAAACCAATTCGACCTCCTTCTGGTGATCTTTCTCAGCCATCAAAGATCCTGATGATACTGTTTCAGCTACAGAGATATGAAAATTGTAATAGAATTGGCAATATTTATAACCGAGAAAATAGGAAAATGGGGGGGAAACTTTCAACATAACCAGAGATGGGGAACTAGCTCTATCGATTTGGCCAACAGAGTAGGCTTTTACCTGAGGATGGAGACAAGGGTTCCGTATCCGAAACATTGTTTTGAATAAAAAACAGGGCGACAAACATGCCCGAAAAGTCAATAATCGTAGCACAGCCAATTCAAGCATTAGCTCTTGAAATTAATTTAAATTCGTCATTGTCCCGAAATGTTTCGACATTTAAGATGTCGTCCTCTGGGAAAAATACATAGTCATAAAAAGAAACCGTCTAGTTTTATACACGGCTTTGAAATATGAAACGTTGAATTGCAAACAAGCATTTTAGTATACGTCGTTTGCAACGTGCTGTTCTATTTTATACGTAAGACTGTTTTATGAAAGATATTTAAAAATTTATATTTTACAAACTTATAAATTATCAAAGAAAATAACACTGAGTTAGTTTCTCTTGTATGACTACGAATGTACCTCTGAGGATGGCATTTTAATGTTGAAACATGTCGGTACAATGATGAATTTAAAACTAATTTCAAAAACCTGTGTTGTACTTAGATGTACCCTGATACTAAAACGCTATGGATTAGAATGGTGCAAAATTGAACATAAAAGTATTTCTCGTAACCGGTAGCCCGACATATATGTGTATTTAGGTCATTTATCCTCCGTAAATAAGACTGAAGAGTCGCCGCTGCATTAAACTTCTTGATGAAGATCAATATAAAACTATTAAAGAATATCAATCAGAATGTTGAAATAAGAAGTGGGTAAATTTAGCCGTCTCTGCTTCTGCCGTCATACTGACTGTTCCAGCATCATTTTTTTTTCCTTTGGCACTACAGTCCCAGTGGGCCTAGGCCCACCTCCATGAACTTCTCCGTTCACTTCGGTTTTTCTAGATCTTACACATTCGGTAGGACTCCTCGGGCGAGTGAGCAGCTCGTCGCAAGGCCTCTACCTGTACACAAACACAGGAAACGGACACACACAAACTAAACAACCATGCCCTGAGTGGGATTCGAACCCACGATCCCGGTTATCAAGCGAGCGAAGATAGTACATGCCTGAGACCGCTCGGCTACCGTGACCGGCTCCAGCATCATTACTGAACAATAAAGGGAATAAGGTGTTAATTAACTAGTTACAAATTCAGCATCTGATAATTAATGCATCCAGTTTCACTATTTATGTGCTGAAGATTGCCGTCTACTTGGATACAACGCGGCATGCGCAGACACAAGAGTACTTCACAGAGTCACATGCAAGAATACAGTAACCTTCATACCCACAGCAGTAAGAACATGGACTCCAACTTCCTTACTCATGTTTCTGTTATTTTATGTATTACTACGTATTTAGCAGGAAATATAGACACTTCAATTCCTCTAATACCAAAACGTCAAAATTTCACAACACCCTAAGCCAGTTCAGTGCACTTGGACTTCTCCAGATGGAAATACTAGTAGTCAAATTGGCCATATTTTGATAGGCAGGAGACGACATTCAAGTATACTTGATGTGCGATCGTTCAGGTCAGCATACTCTGATGCTGACCACTAACTTGGGGTGGCAAAACTTACGGAGAGACTAGCAGTGAGTAAACAAACAACGCAAAGATTTCATATGGGGAGGTTCAATCTCAAGAAATTATACGAGGTAGAGGTTAAAGAGCAGCCGGTCACGGTAGCCGAGCGGTCTAAGGCATGTACTGTCTTCGCTCGCTTGAAAACCGGGATCGTGGGTTCGAATACCACTCAGGGCATGGATGTTTAGTTTGTGTATGTGCGTTTTTCTGTTTGTGTACAGGTAGAGGCCTTGCGATGAGCTGATCACTCTCCCAAGGAGTCCTACCGAATGTGGAAGATCTAGAATAACCGAAGTGAACGGAGAAGTTCATGGAAGTAGGCCTACGCCCACTAGGGCTGTAGTGCCAAGGAAAAAAAAAAGAGTTTAAAGAGCAGCATCGTGTTAAAATCTCAAATATGTTCGCAACCTTGAAGAATTTAGACGCTGAAGTGGATATTAAGTGAGCCTGGAAAATACTAGAGGGCATATCAGAATTTCAGCAACAGGGAGTCCAGAGCAATACGAATTGAAGAAGCATAAGCCATGGTTTGACGAAGGATGTTCAAAATTATTAGATCAAAAGAAACAAGCCATATTCCAGTGGTTGCATAATCCATGGGAAATAACTGGGAATCATGGGGATGGAAGGTCCAGGAAAACCAGGTGAGACACATCAGCTGTTGGTCTATGCTGATGATGTGAATCTACTGGGTGATAACATACATAACATAAAGAAAAACATAACCTTTAACTGACGCTAGTAAGGAGGTTGGTCTAGAAGTAAACACAGAGAAAAGTAAGTATATCTTGCTGTCTCGTCACCAAAATGCAGGGCAAAATCATGACATAAAGATAGGAAACAGATGTTTTGAAAATGTGGCACAGTTCAGATATTTGGGAACAACGATAACAGATCGAAACCCGATTCAGGAGGAAATTATGAGGCGACTGAACTCGGGTAATGCTTGCTATCATTCAGTCCAGAATTGTTTGTCTTCTCGTCTGCTGTCGAAAACATAAAAATTAGAATATTCAGAACTATAATTTTGCCCCTGGTTCTGTATGGGTGAAACTTGGCCTCTGACATTAAAGGAGGAACACAGACTGAGGGTGTTTGAGAACAGGGTGTTGAGGAGAATATTTGGATCGAAGAGGGATGAAGTGCCGGGAGGTTGGAGAAAACTGCACAGTGAGGAGCTTCACAACTTATACTCTTCGCTAGGTATAATTAGAATGATCAAGTCAATGAGGATGAGATTGCCAGAGCATGTAGAACGAATGGGGAAAAGAGAAATGCACGTGGGATATTGGAAGGAAAGAGATCATTAGGAAGGCCAAGATGTAGGTGCGTGGATAACATTAAAATGGATCTTAGAGAAATAGGATGGGTGGTATGGACTGGATAAATCTGGCTTAGGATAGGGACCAGTTGAGGTTTCTCGCAAACACGGCACGAGCCTTCGGGTTCCATACATTTCTGGGACGTTCTTGAGTAGCTACGCAATTGGCGGCTTCTCAAGAAGGGCTCAGCTCCAAGAAGTTATTTCATTTGAGTCAGTTAGATATAAACTGAGCACCAGTACATACTCGTATATTGTGAACTGTGCTCCGTAACCGCATGCTTTCTGTGTAAGTAATAAATGAGGCCACCGAATACTGGCACACTTGACAGAAATAAATCAGTTGAAAAATGTTGACGCAGATTTCGAAGTAGTCCTTAGAAAGGATTATGTAAGTCACCTGAAGTCGCAATGGGCTTGACTGTCTGAGCTATGAAATGAAGGGAAAGATGAAGGATGTGGCTTATTGCGTGCAGCAAAGAGAAGTTTCCATAGAAAATGTGGAGATAGAATACTTTTGCATAGCATGACAATTTTTATTGGAAAGGAAGTGAAGTGGTTTATTTCATGCGTACTATCGCTAGTCAAAAGCGTTTGTAAATATTACACCATGGGGACACTTTGTTTCATAATTTCTGGAGCGATTAAGCTTAATACTCGTATTTCACAGCGGATTTATGTCAAAATTATCAGTACGGGGAGGTACGTTAGCCAACAAATCAGCTGGAACAAGTTCTGCTAAGTAACTAAGGAAAGTTATTTGAATGAAAGTAATGCTGTCAGTCTCTATATAACTACAATAACCGTGAGGCAGGAACAGACGTAGCAATTCCACGACAGTTCATGGGCTTCCAAGAGGCATTCGCGCAATGTCCATTAAATGAACAATTAATGTGAACGTGAATTATATCAGCCCGCATCTTTCATGTACGAAGCTACTAAATAGTTTTCTATTAAAAGTAGTGTTCTGGATTCTTCTCAAGAAATTCTCCGCCTTTATGAAATCCACAGTTACATTACCAAGTTCATAAGAGCTGTCCACCGGAGGCACTAGTGAGACATATTAATTCAGTCCACACTCTCATGTTCTATTCCTTAATACCCATTTAAAAACATTCTTTTACTTGCGCCCAGACTTCCAGTACCCTGTACTTTATTCAACCCTTGAAAGTAAAGTCCGATATGCACAATGATTGAGTATTGAGTATAGAGGGGGTGGGTTTCCCCATGCACTTAGACCAGTTATTGGTCCATTGTGCATCCTCCTTTTAATTTCTACTGCCTCCATACCCTACCGGTACTGGTGCTCGCTATTAGTCCCTTTCTGCCAGCGAGGTTCCAACCTTCTACTGGCAGTGGTACCTAATACTTCCCCAACTACCGGAGGCATTGGGAACTAATTTGGGCGGGAAACTTTTTGCCAAATTTAGCTCAGAGGTCTCCTAGAGACATGAGGTTCTTTTACGTGCCGTAAATCTACGACACGGGAACCACGAAGTCCCTCCCGGAGGACTTGTTCCCCAAAATTTTCTACCCATAAAAATTCCACGACCTCCGCCGGGTTTGAACCCGCGTATCTTGAGTCATGAGGTGGGAACGTTACCCCTAGACTACGTGGGCCGCTTTATGCACAATGATAATACAACGTAATATAAATAATTATGAATGACTTTAAGCAATGGAATGCGTAAGTACACCGTGGTATCTTCAGAGATAAGTAAGCCTGTCTCTGTTAATAGGAGATTTGTGCGTTCCCTCGCTGAAGTAAATAAAATGACAAAAGAATGCCAGATCGCACAGAAATATGTAATTTGGAAGAGAGAAGTGCATTCCGAATAGGGGAACAGTTTTCCGCTCATTACACACTGTAGAGAACTACGAGAAGTGCAGTGGGTTAGGATAATTTTGGGCTTAGTGCAAGCTTTGATTTAATGTTATTTGGTATGTTAACGCTCATGAACAACTAGTGTAGTTCAGCCGACTACAATGAACAAAAATTCTATTCATTCAGTACAGTCAAACAACTGATGCAATCAAAAGGAAGATGCAATGACATGATACTGGGTGAAGTAGATAGACACTTTTTTAATTAGTATCTGTTCACGTTAGGGTTAATATAATGAATTAATGACAATCCGAAAATTTAATTATGCATTTATTAAAAAGTTCAGAAGTGTTAAGGCAGTTACGCTTCCTACAATTTTCATGAAAGAATTCTGTTGATGATGAATGATCGGTGATAACAAATTTAATTAACAAACCAGAGGTCTCGTAGATAAAATTCATGCAGTGAGGATTTCTCGAAGCGTCAGTAATGTATAAATCGTAGGGAAGCCCTTAATTTGTTATGTTTGCAGATTTTAAAATAGTTTTTGTTCATAATTTATTTACATAAAACACTTCTGAACAATTTTCGGCCTACACATTTTCATCACAACTGCCGTAGAAAAAAATTCAGCGGTTCAGGGCTACATCAACTGGGATCAAGTAAAAGTAAAGCTATCCCTCTAACAGGCCGTGAAAACCCATAGGGTTCTGAGACGTTTGGGTCCCACACTAACTAGACCAGTGGTTCCCTTTTCCGCTCATTACACACCCCGGGGGTCCGCGAGTAATTCAAAAGGGGTCCGCGGGATAGTTTATTTTCATTAAACTTTATCTTATCATGTTCCTCACACCTGGGATATTTGCAGTGTATATCTCTGGCTCTTGAGGCCCATGGTTGAAGTAAAATTTAACGGGACTGTTGGTACCGTAACGGTACCTTCCCTTTGTAAAGCAGAGGTGAATAACAAACGATCTGTGCAGCTTTTTCCAAGGACATTTTCTTTTGGCCGGCCCATTGCATCTCAGACCCGTGTTTCAGGGTGGACTGTTGTCCTTCTTACCTGTTGTCTGACTAGTCTCCCCCTCCTCCCCACAAAATCCATCCCGCTTTGGTTGGGAATGAAGCTGGGACCATTGACCACGTTTCTTATTCATCTCAGTGGCAGAGTGAACAACCTGTGTGTCTTTAGTTTTTGTGCAGTGAATTTTTATAATATTATACGAGTGTGTTTTTCTCGGTTTAATATTCAGTTTTTCTGCTCTTGTTCAAATAATTGAGTTCACAACGAAACTTCTGATTTTCAGTNAAAAAAAAAAAAAAATCCATTTGGGGTTTTATGGGGGCCGTGGTCAATTAACATTCGCTCCAGGGGGTCCGCGGCATCAAAAAGGTTGGGAAACACTTATCTAGACAATCGGCTCGAAGATGGCGGTAAGGTTGTCAGCCTTACGAGCCGGCCGCGCTTTACTCCCCAGGAAAATTATTTAATTAATTCCTGGTACTCATTTCTGTTAGAGGCTGAGTCAACCTCAGGGCCATAGTGCGGCTGGAAGGATTAGGTCAATTGAGGTCCAATGACCTCATCGGGACTTGAACCCGCGACCTTCTGGATTGTAGCAACCAAGTACACTACCGCGTCGCACTACAATATATTGTAACAGGGTTCTCAGATAAGGAATACATTTAAATTATGATTCCAGTTCATGGCATGCACATGAAGCTCCGTTAACTCGGAGGATTCAGATATGCCCTGGAATCATGTAATTCTGTAGTCTGAGTTAAGTTCCCTCTTTGGATCCTGCAGGGAACTTGTTCCTATTATCGTTTCCACAATGAACTCTTTATACATTTTTTATTCCGCCTACTAAAAACCCAGTAAATCACATCCGCTAATAACCAAAGGGTTAGGCAGGGCCAAAATACTATTTCTTAAGGTCAGTCGTGCATACGTTTGATGATGGTACGTATAATAGAGACGATGATAATTACAAGACTGGTGAAATGAGAGATGGGTGAATATAACAGAACTTATGAAAGAAAATTGCTCTTAACCGCATCCTAGTAAGGGCTGTAATGTGGACAACATCAAACTACAGTGGAGAGGCGTTTCTTATCAGTAGGTCTACGCACAGTTTCCGAAAACTTCCTTTCTTATTTTCCAGCGTGCGTTAGTCTTGTTCTTGGTCAGTTTAACGTTTCAATCAATACATCACATCATATGGCGTGCATATTTCCTCTTGGTTTATAAATACTGGCGACAAATCTATTCTTGCCCATTGTTAGGCCTTCACATTTTATAGCTGATAGAAATTATTGTTGGCCGGGAATTGTGACGTTATTACAGATAATATTGTATATTTTATAGCAGTACGTTTATTACACTGCAGAAAATAATCCATTTCGCTATTAATGAGCTCATCTGCAAGTCAGAGTACGACCTCTATACATTGCATAGAGTCATAAATAATTTAATTTCATGTTAATGTCAATATGAACGGTATGGAAACACATGAAATAAAATTACTTTCATTGACACCTACATATCATGTGACGTGCAGGCTTTTTCTTTGGGGGAAGGGGGATCTACATTGTATGTTAAGCCGGTTTTGAGGCACTGAACTCTGAACTGGAGAATTTAAACTACCAAATATATGATACACGACAGGCATCTGGGTACAGTAACTAAAAACTCAAATTCTAAAGGATTCTGACGATGGTGTATAACACTCAGAATTAGTGAGTTTTGGACTTTGTCCACCATCCGGTATTCTAGAAAGTAGAGAACGCAACTAATGATTGGGGTTAGCTGTTTCTGGGGGACCCTATAGTCTTCCACTCATCTAATAGAAGCAAATCCAGTTTCCGTAACTTTACGCTGTGTTTTCTGGTTTTTAAAATACCGGACGATGGAATATAGCACAAAAACTCAGTAATTCTGAGGAAAAACACAGAGGACGAGGCTGAAAATATTACAGATGCTGAGATAAGGGACTGTAGGATCTTAGTATTGATACAGCAGTCACGAGACTAGTGCTACCCCTCTTCGATACCAACCGCCGCAATCAACTTCAAATAGAAAACAATAAATAATAAGTGAGAATAATGTCAACCAGTTTAGCTGAAGAAGGTATCACGGTCAAATGTCGAAATGTCTTCTAGGGCCTGACCGATCACACCTCAACAACAGACAGTTAATGCTATGGGAACATGAGATGTGACGTATTAAATGCGAGCCTTAAGTATGTAGATCCTCATGGACTTCTATTGGGCTATCGAGGGAGCTCTTGTTGGCTTGAAAAGCGAGCGTTCCTTATGAATGGCGCCATTCGCTGTTAGCTTCAGAGGAAAAGATGGGCTGATGCAGCAACAAGCCAAAGTACAGTATTAGGTGGTGGTGGCGGGGGATGAACCCTCAGTTTACGTGCCAAGGGATGGTAACGAAATAAAACAGCAGCGGCACCACTCAGAACTTCAGCAGGTCGGCACCGATAAATTGGAGTCTTGGTCATAAAATATACGTAATAAAATATCCTAACTCGCCCATGTTCCTGAAATTTCATCCGAGCTCACTCATCTTGACGTAGCCCTCTGCTGACGAGTTAACTGGAAGTGGGTTAAAAAACACGATAAAAATGCGGCCGCCTCTTTCAGCACGGCTACTCTTGATGCCCCTCAGTCAAGTTAAACTTGGTGGAGACACTGCAAAAGTGTATCCAGGATTCATCCTTCAATTTAGCGCCGTGTAAGAAAACCGGATGAGCACGCGTTCTTAAACAAACTAAAATAATCATGAGAATGAAGGAAATGATGATAAAGATGATGATGATGATAACAATAATAATAATAATAATAATAATAATTCAATTCAATTCTTTATTATTTATGTGCCAAGTCAACAGCCGCTAATAATAATAATAATATAGACATAATAAAACCCAAAGCCATAACATAAGGCTACTCTATAGAAAAAAGTAATTTTCAGCATTTCATACTAAAGTAGTTCTATGCTGTCAGAAAGATAAAAAAGACAAAGTTGTCCCTGGGCTTAATTAATTAAGCACCACACTATGAAGACGTATGGGAGAGTGGAGGTATAGATATACCCTTCTTGACATCGGTAATAGATGGAGATGGTCAGCTTCACGCCCCGGCCGCTGTACCCCGTGGATAATAGCCTCCGGTTCCGATTGGGTGGGTCCCATAACCGGTATGGATGCTATGAAACACAGAAAAATGTTCTGCCTTGGCGAGAATCCAACCATGGACGTACAGTCCGTCGCCCGTCGATGTACCGACTGAGGTATCCCGTCTCATCACAAAGATAGGACTTAAATTAACACGACCTGTTCTGATTTAAAATTAATTATGGAATTAATACTCCGCGGATCCTTGGAACTAACTCTTGGATGAGAAATCGGCAATCCCAAGTTCCCTAACAACACATAACGGTACGGGGGGGGGGGGGGGTCTGAACTGCGACCCAGTGTTCGAGCGCACTAACACACAGAGGTCACTGTGACAGGCAAGAATTAATCCAGTTTAGACAAAAACACCTGACAATCAGATGTGCTGCATTCAAACAAGAGACCTCCGAAACCGATGCCAAAAATTCCTACTGGAAACACGGTGTCTCCAAATGACCTGTCAGGGAGATCGAACTTTGTGTAAGCTGGTACCAGTTGCACCAGCCTTGATTCAAGGGGCTGAACGCAACATTTCCTAACCGCCGACCATGCAGGTCGCCTAACCCTCTGCACACGCAAAGAACCCAGCGTATGACATACTTAGATAGAACGACAGGGGTAAGTACGGCACGAGAAAACACGAGGAAATAACGTCGGACCGTTTTGTTACAAGAAGAATGACACAAAGCTACCCGGAATAAGTCTAAATTGCCTGTTTATAAGTATTTAATAAATGCATAACGAATAAAAAGAGAAAAAGTACATAACATCAGAGTGTACATATTTTTCAAATTCATTCTCTGACATGTCTCTGAGCTCATTAGCATTGATTTGCATTTATTGATTAGCTAATCACACTGCAGATAGCGCATTGTATATAGCTGGAAATTATTACTCCTCATATTTCAGTAAACATTAAACTATCAAAAATATTCCAAACAAATTTGTAGAAATAAATGAGATTTATATTTTATGTTCTGGCCGGGATTTTGGAAATTCATGAAGTTTTATTTGAGCTCTATATTACGTATGGGTTATGTGACAATACTAGGTCTGACAATAAAGTTCGCTAACTCCCCACCGTGTTCTTGCCGTGAAAGCAGTGGACAGAAAACTCAGTACGGTTTGATGACGTTGGCATATCAGCGTTTCATAGCTGTGTTGTTGTTGATCTATGGCAGTCTCTTTGTGAGTGGCGTCTGTTACTGTCTGTGTGGGTTTTGGTGCGCCGTCGCGAGAGTGTCGGAGCTTGAATTAGAGCACTGTCTGTGAGGGAGTTTTTATCTTGTAAACAAATAACTGTGCTGGAACACCCTCCCTATTCACTGGATCTAGCCCCAGTGACGTTTTTCTGTTCCAGAAGATAAAGGAAACATTGAGAGGAAGGCATTTTGATGACATTGATGACATCAGGAGTAATACGACGGCAGCTCTGAAGGCCGTTCCACAAAACCAGCTCCAAAATTGTTTTGAAGGGCTGACTAGGCACTGGAATCGGTACATAGCTTCCCACTGGGGAGTACTGTGAAAGCGACCACAGTGACATTCAACATTGAGGTATGTAGCATTTTTAATGCAACGAGTTCGCGAACTTTATTGTCAGACTACGTATATCATTCGGATTATAAGTTCTGACGATCCCCGTGATTCCACTGTTCGATATTCGGCTAACAGGACTCGAAGAATTCGAAACATGTAAATTTACACCCAATTTCGACATTCGACTTATACAAACTTGTTCACTTGATATAATCAATCTAAAATAGCAAAAAACCCAACCCCTTTACCATGACGCGTCAAGCGTACATCAGACCCGTTAAGAAGTCATTTACACTGATTTAATTTGTGCTCCTGTTTACTTCCTTATTTACTCATGGAGCTGAGCATTTCTGGAGGAGCCGCCAATTCTGCAGCTATTTAAGAATTTCTTAGCATTTTATGAAAATGTTAATTACCCTGTTCAAAAGAGCCCTCCATTTGTCCCTATTCTGAGCCAGATTAATCCAATCCATACCATCCCATCCTATCTCTCTAAGATCCATTTTAATATTGTCCACCCACCTACGCCTTGGTCTTCCCAGTGGTCTCTTTCTTTCTGGCTTTCCCACCAATATCCTATACGTATTCCTTGTCTCACCCATTTGTGTTAGATGCCCTGTCCACCTCATCCTCCTTGACTTGATCATTCTAATTATACTTGGGGAAGAATACAAGTTATGAAGCTCCTCATTGTGCAGTTTTCCCTTTTTGCTCTCTATCGAAATAAATTAGTCTGACTGTATTAAAAAGGAAAGGTAAGAGTGACAATGCAAGTAGCTCATATAAAAGAGAGCATATGATTCAATTATGAATTGAAAATAAAAAAAAAGTTAAATGGTGAACATAAGGTCTTTGTCCAGACTGGAGCTTGGTTCCACTCATCTCCCTCACAGCCACAAACGCAGCGGATATTTAAGCAAACTCACTGTAGAGAGCACAGCTGAAACAAGTACACTACATTCCTAAATTATTTACTGGAGCTGTTTCAATCGCATAGGCTCTACAGCGTCGATAGATCGGGAAACTACCGTGAACTGTTGCAGGCGCTGGCAACCTCCCGGAGACACGTAGGAAATTAAAAAAAAATATCAATCATTATAACAGATGTTTCTATTGGGTCCCTTCCAAATACAAGCCCATTCTGTTATCGCTAAACAATTCGACTCGGCAACAAGAAATTGGGTGAACGAAGTTCATGGAGGTAGACCTAGGACCACTGAGGCTGTAGTGCCAAGGGAGGGAAAAAACAAGAATTGGAGTATTACTTCGAGATACACTGTTCAGGTGAGAATGAGTAGGGATGAATAAAGAAGCGACATAGATGTATTATCTGATGGAGAAAAAAGTAAAACATGAAATAACATGTTATATCGGTACCGCCTCTGTGATCTAGTGGTCACAGTTCTTGGATACACATCCAGATGTCCCGCGTTCGATTCCCGGGGCTTCCATATTTTGTGAGAAGTAGTGTGTCTGCAACGGGGTCCACTCAGCCTCGTGAGGATAATTGAAGAGCTACTTGAATGAAAAATAGCGGCTCCGGTCTAGAAAACCGAGACTAACGGCCGAGGGGATTCGTTCCGCTGACCACGCGACACTCTCTATTAGCTAAAGTTGGCACTAACTTCGCCGACAAGCGGCGGTCGCTCGGTCGGTATAGTTCGCTTACGGACTAAACCCACGAGTTTTGTTTTTTATTCACTCATCATCCTCTAATCTGAGCTAATGAAAGTGTTGTTAAATGAAGCAAGGCAGTGAAATAGCCTACGGTGAGACGGAAGTTTGTTCACCCTTGTCGTACTAAGTTAATTGTTTACAAGTTGATGGATTACATTTGTAGGCAAGTCACTAGGAACAGTACGGAACACTTGACAACGAGTTTGAACGAGAGACGAGAAATCTTATTAACGTAATGACTGTTCCTCGGCTTTGTTGTTTCGAGGAAGGGAATCTGTCGAAAATTGAATGTCGAGACAAATTCTGACAAAAGACACAATAACCGTGGAGACGAGGCGTCAGAGAAGTGGCCATGCTGGAAACATTCAACGACCAGACAGCAGCTTAGACTCTGGAACCAGGACAATCGAGGTCAAATTGCCGTACGGAGCTGAAAACAGGGCAGGGACATGAGAGGAATGTCGGTTACCTTCTCCCCGTGGAGAAGTCTTCATTGATGGGATATTTATTCTGCTGGCCAAGCACTCCACAGTTAAGAGGTAAAGTTGTTCCTGTGCTTAACTAATTAAGCACTGCTCATGAAGGCGTATGAGGAACTGAACGTAAAGATCCACTTATTCTTGACCTCGGAACTAGTTGAAGGTAAGTGGTCAGCTTCACGCTCCGGCCGCTTTATCCCCGGAAAACAAACCCCGATATCCATTGGATAAGAGGCTGCGTTGGTCCCAGAACCGGTCTGGACGACGAGAATGATTGAAAAATCTCGTCCTTATCGGGACTCGACTCCTCGGCCGTCCACCTGTAGCCAGTCGCTTTACCTACTGGGCTATCCCAGCTGCGGACACTCGAGTGACGAGTACAATATTCACGAAGGCAAGCCACCGAGCTAGTTAATCCAGTTAAATCTCTAGTCTTCCATGAGATCTGGATCTTCTACACATTCCAACCAACTTCTTGTACGAATTTCTCCATATCTTCCATGCGTTATATACGTCCCGCATATATCACCGTTCCTGATGGGACATCAGGTGAAGATCACAAATTAAGAAGCTCTTCGTGCAACTTAGCTTTATCTACTTTTAAATCTTATTTAAATTACTAACATTTCCAACTGCAAATACTCTCTAAACGTTTGTTAAACACTGGGGTTTAAAAAACAGATTAGTTCTAAATCGGATTCTTGTCCTAGAATAACCATGCTCTCAGAATAATAAAGAGTCTGGAAACAAGACGCCTTCTGATCGGTCAGTGACTGTACCAACATTCGCACCTCTTCTCCACGGAGGCGAGTCCGGAAAGGTCATCCCTTGCTTCACCGCTGTTGGTCCGATGGGAAGCATTTCTTTCCTGTCCCTCTCACGTAATTTCTTTGCTTTGTTCCAACTTCAATCCCCAACCCTTTATACCAACATTAATATCGCTTTTAAACGGAGAACGAAGTCGGAGCTTCCAAAGAAACGCCTCTTGTGTGCTCTCCCTGTCCGGTGGCTGCCCGACCAGAATGCGTGACGAGAGAATAATGGCAGTGGACATCGCGATGGAAGCGTAATTTATGACCTTCAGCTTTGCGTCTTGCGACTGGAGCGCACAGCAGACTCAATGTCTTGTGACGTCAGCAAAACGTCTCAACATTGGGAAGAAGGGTGACAACACAGATCGCTGTCTTCAAGTGAATAAATTCTATATAGAGTAAGTAGGCAACGAAGATGGCCTAATAGGTTGAAATGGGTTTCCGAGGAAATAGATAACGTTGATAAGTCTTGGTACAAGGTTTTTTTTGTACTTACTTGCAAAATTAATGATGGAGGCTTTGTGGCGAAAATTAGTGGTAAGTCGCACTGAATATCTTTTCTAACAACATAGACACACACAAAATAAAATAACATGGACCCGTCATACGAAAGTTGACCCAAACTATTAGAATATTTGATAAGCCGACTTTCAACGGATTTTTTTTTTCCTTGGCACTACAGCCCCAGTGGGCCTAGACCTACCTCCATGTACTTCTCCGTTCACTTCGGTTTCTCTAGATCTTACGCATTCGGTAGGACTCCTTGGGCGGGTGATCAGCTCGTCGCAAGGCCTCTACCTGTACACAATCACAGAATAACGCACACACACAAACTAAACACCCATGCCCTGAGTGGGATTCGAACCCACGATCTCGGCTTCCGAGCGAGAGAAGACAGTGCATGCCTTAGACCGCTCGGCTACCGTGACCGGCCTTTCAACGGACTACATGACATTATATCGCAGGAGACAGTACTCTTCATTATCTGATACTGTAGTTTGTTTCCATTTTTATAAAGAATTTGTTTTTTAAATATTTTTGGTTTAATATTTTTCTTTTCAGTCAATGAACTTAAAAACATCGCTTGCCCCCTGTGATACTTGATTATCTAATTTTAAAAAGTTCGTAGTGCAAACCTGCCCAATTTCTTGCCATACCTCACTTCACATTACGACATTCTAATTTGGATACGAACTCCCACGTTTCAGAGTTAGTTTCAACACTTGCCAAAAGGTCGCTCTACAACGAAAACAAGAAATCGGAAAGGTTTATATTACACGTTCTAGTTAGGGCTAGGGATTTTCTTCTTAGCCATCGCATTCAGAGCTGTTCTAGGGCCCACCCAACTTCTCTAAATTGTGCCGGAAGTACCTTCCCAACGGGTGGAGGGGCAGTGTCATTAGGCTGACCCTTCGCATCCAGCTACTGGCCAGGTTAAGAATCAGTGAACATTTTCCAGCATTACCTCATAGCTCATCACGACAAAGCGACCGCTTCACCATTATGCAGAACATACTAACCGCTAATTGCTACAGTTTATTGTGGTAGCACTAGTCGTACCGAGAGGCAGTTCCACCAGACGGTATAGGAATCAGGCAGTTATCTATTACCTGTAAGTGCTTTGTCACGGTGTAACTGGACTCTCAAATTTTGTTACTAAAATTCAATATGCTTAATTATTTTTCGGAGCCGGGATAACTCAGTCGGTATAGCAAGGGCTGGACTACACAGGAGTCAGAGTTCAATTCCTGGGAGGGGCAAGATATTTTTCTCTTGTGCATATCGTGCAAATAGGTTCTGGGTCCCACACACCCTACTATACAATTGATGCTGGGGGCTCTATCCCTGGGTAAATATCTGCCGGGACGTGAAGGTGACCACTCACCTTCATCCAGTGACGAGATCAAGAATGGTAGAGCTATACCTCCACTCCTCTCTACGTCTTCATGGCGTAGTGGTTATTTAATTAAACCCAGGGAAAATTTTACTTTTCTAGTTGATCTGTGTACACATGCGCATCATAGGCTAAGGGTCTGTGACTGTATACCAGCTAGTTCACAAAAAAAAAAAAACAAGCAAACAAACTCCGTGATTTCAGTCCGCAAGCGAACTATACCGACAGAGCGACCGCCGCTTCTCGGCGAAGTTTAGTGCCAACGTTTGCGGATTAATTTTCGGTTTTCTAGACTGAAGCCGCTATTTCTTTGAAATAGCTCCACAATTATCCTCACGAGGCTGAGTGGACCCCGTTCTAGACCCATTACTTCTCCGAAAAAATCTGGTAGCCAGGAACGCTGACCACTAGACCACAGAGGCGGTCACAGCTTCTAAAATCTTGCATACCTTAAAATGCAAAAATAATATCCAATATTATAAACATCACTACATCCTGAAGAAAGCAGTCTTCTGGGATTTGGCACCGTGTATATGTGGTGTTAACCGACGTTTCGGAGGAACGTATCGCCTCCATCTTCAGGGTAGAGGAAAAAATATATAAGAAATATCACTACATCCTCATTGCATTGTGTGGTCGTAACGTCAGGCTATTCCTCTGCTTAGTTGATTGAGAAATCCATAAGCTCTTAACTTCTGAAATACACGGGGATGACAAGTGTTCGGTTTCACTTTTCGACATTTCTAGCCCCGCATGTATGTAGCAGTGACGATACGCACTGTATAGGAGGCTGAACAGGTCCCAGTGTCGGTGTGAGCATGCTAGCGAACACAAAAATCTCTAACCTTGCTCGGAATTGAATCTGGTCCGTCCAGCTCCATACATAGGACAAACACACATATTTCCCAGATTATCCGAAAACAACATTGTCTGAAATTCGCACTAATTCTACTGAATCAGGGTTTATCCAATATGAGGGTCACGATTATCAGCTATTCTATAAATTTTTCCCTGCTTTTAGTTTATTCAATGAAGCTCGTTAACTATATATATCATTTACATTCGAATGAGCAGATGATTGTCAAAGATGAATTAGAAAAAAGTGGATGAAATTTATTTAAAGCATTGTCCAGGATTTGGTTGAAAGAAGAGTGGAACACGGCCGGACTCTGGACCAAGAACCGAAATCGGACCGGCTATTCAAATCGCCACATTGAAATAAAGAAATCAACACCTATATCTTACTCTTTTTGGGCGTGGACTGGATTTATCTGCCTCGAGAGAAGGTCTATAAAAGGCACAAAATATCTTGACTGGATTCTGTTTCATGGATTTCCTTCCGGAATATTACTCGACATTTTTGTCTTAAATGAGAAAAATATACGGAATATCAGGACATTTTAAAACCGAAAATGAAGTTCCGTTAGTAATCTTAGATCTCGTTTCATAACAATTTGCTTTCCGAATCCTCCATTTCATTCTAATTAATCAAACTTTGT
This sequence comes from Cryptotermes secundus, assembly GCF_002891405.2. Taxonomy (NCBI): domain Eukaryota; kingdom Metazoa; phylum Arthropoda; class Insecta; order Blattodea; family Kalotermitidae; genus Cryptotermes; species Cryptotermes secundus. Next base: position 2,282,486 of record NW_019731271.1, on the reverse strand, counting down.
AAAATAAGACGCTAGAAGAACGTTTACACCCTCCGCACTGTCTCGTAACATGGAAGTTATGTCTGTAGGCTGTCGAAGAGCTGACGCCACTTCTGACATGATTGATGCAAAACTGAGTGGCGTCAAATTGCTTGCTACCGAGCAGTGGCACTGACTGAACAATGAAGGCTCCGAATTTTTAGGTGGAATTACTCGTAGTTTTAACAAGGCTTGAGACGGATTTGTGCCGCCTATATAATTGGAAAACTTTCGTTCCACAAACAAGGCAATAGAATTGTTAAAACAATAATTATAGAATGTAGTGATCTATTTCCTTTTCTAATATCTATATCCGCCGGCCACAGTAGCCGAGCGAGTCTTCGCTCGCTTGGAAACCGGGATCGTGGGTTCGAATCCCACTCAGGGCATTGTTGTTTAATTTGTGTGTGTGTGCGTTTTTCTTTGTTTGTGTACAGGTAGAGGCCTTGCGACGAGCTGATCACGTGCCCAAGGTGTCCTACCGAATGTGTAAGATCTAGAAAAACCGAAGTGAAACGGAGAAGTTCATGGAGGTAGGCATAGGCCCTCTGGGGCTGTAGTGCCAAGGGGGAAAAAAATCTATATCCGCTATGTAATATTTACGTTATTTCCGACAGACTGTAACTGTTAGTTCTACAAAGATAAGTCTTACATCATTCCAAATTCTGCTACGACTCTTTAAGCAATCTTTAAAAATACGGGTAAGTAATATAGAATGATCTGACTAAACCATCCATTGTGACTTATATATATGATGCTTTTACATGTTTCGGTCAATTAACGACCATCTTCAGAAGGCAATTAACAGTTGAGGAAACTACTATTACATAATTCATAGTACAGCAAGTTCAAAGTTTTCCAAAGCTTTATATATAGAGATTTTAATGAAGGTAAAATGTGTTGAGTTAAAATATTAATAAAAATCTTAATATTAAAAATCTTAAACCGCTAGGGTTCGTGTCCTCGCGCCTCTTCTATCAAAGGAAGACTGGGTAGATTTCCGCCCTTGGAGGTCTGGGCAGTATTCTTCTTCTTTATATAGTTGGTTAGAAGTGTGTTTGTTGTTGAGCTGCTTCTCCTTTCGTTGTTTGATGAGGCACTACTTATAATAAATATATAATTTGTGAAGTAGCTATCTTATTATGCGCCAATGAAAGCTGAAAACTCTGCGGTAAATCTACGGTTGAGAGACTTCATAGGAAGTTACTATCCTTTTAATCTCAGAAGTTGAGCGCACTCGTGTCAAATTTCTGTTACTCGTAATTAAATTTCCGTGGTTTCCAGTGAAATGTTTTTATCTATATCTTGATAATCCATAACTGTTCAAACGTTATTTTGAGGACGAGTTCCGTACACAGTGTCCCAGGAGGAAAGGTAAATATTCTGGGAGATCATAGTATCGGTCATCCTAAGCAAAAAATGTATGTGTACACGTGTCCTAGTCCTATCGGTTTCCGAGATAGAGCTACTTCGCTGTACAGACGAGCAACACGCCATGCCCTCACACGAGTTGCAAAAGTACATCGAAGTTGATGATGGAATTTTAGAATATCTATTATACTAGTTAAATTGTACCAACGGTATGTACTGTCTTCGCTCGCTTGGAAACCGGGATCGTGGGTTCGAATCCCACTCAGGGAATGGATGTTTGTGTGTTTTCTGTGTTTGTGTACAGGTGTACAGGCCTTGCGACGAGCTGATCACCCGCACAAGGAGTCCTACCTAATGTGTATGATCTAGAAAAACCGAAGTGAACGGAGAAGTTCATGGAGGTAGGCCTAGGCCCACTGGGGCTGGCCAAGGAAAAAAAACTGTACCAACTTCGTCACTTGAACAATAAATATCGCTATTAGAAACAGTGTGTAATATCTCTTTCCTATCAACAGTTTTGGAACTGTACAATGAAATAACTGTATCTCGGGAACAATTCGGAAGATATAAATTCGATTCCTCACCACTACGAATACTGGTTGAGATTTTATTGCTTTCTTTGGACCGTCTCCGATAATACTGTTAGGAGTTTGTTTCTGGCTCTCTCATTGAATGTTGAGATTGCTTTTCATTTGCCACATCTCTGCCAGATGACACATTCTTTAGAAACTATATCTGACCTAACGGTGAATGGCATGTTGCTTTTTATGCAATTATATGTATATGTGCGTGTTTTTATTCCGTGATTCATGCTCATATTCCAGTTAACGCGTTTTGATATGCATTGCACTCGCCCCAATAAAACTGTTATAAAGCTCACTCAACTAATCCTGCCATCACAACACCCACGTGTTAAAACCGAGCCAAAATAATCAGATTATTGATATCAAGCACAGACTTTTCGCTACGCTCAATTATATATAGGGGGAGTTGCGGCTTCAGGTCCTTCCACGATGTTACCTGTAAGAGCCGGGATAAATATAGCGACCGGAGTTCAGTTCTCGGCAGAGGCAAGAGACTTTACTCTGCTTCACAGCGTCCAGACTGGCTTCCAGGCTCACCGAGCATCCTATCAAGTGGGTACCGGGTGTAAAGCAGCAGGAGTGAAGCTGACCGCTCATCTCCATCTACTGCCAAGGCCAAGAATGTTGGAGCTATACTTTCATCACCCCACATGTTTTTATTACATCGTACTTAATCGATTAAGCACAGGGAGAGCTCTACTGTTTTCTGCCTTTTATGAAGTAACATGTAAGTTTCGAAGATTTAATTGTTCTGGCAAATTTGGATGAAGAGAAGAGGGTTTCGGTCACAAACTACATTTATGTCAACAGCAGGGTTACTTAGTGATCGTGCACTAAGTGTAGAAAATAGGGCGAAATGTAATCATGCCTGCACTAGTAAGGTATATGAACATGTTGGAACTAAGGGTCTTTTTCATCAAACATTCTCTACGTTTTCTTTGTAAAAGTAAATAGTAGAAAGGCGTAAGGGGAAGGCCAAATTTGTCTCTCCGCATGTTTCATCACCCCAAAATTACCCGACGGATCTGGATGAAATTTCGTTAGCCGGCATATTTAATGATGATGATTTCTTCAAATGCAACGCGTATTTTTAAACGAAGCACAAGCATCTCAACGAAGATTAATCCTAGAAAAATATTGTTACATGTATACTCATTGTTAGGCAATGGGTTGGCAAACAAGTAGCCGCGAGGACAGATTCTTGGTAAACAGTCCGTTGTAAGGTACGCAATAATAGGACGAATTATTATATCTCGTTGCTAGGCAAGTCAGCGCGCCAATGGACGGGCGAGATAGCTATAACGGGACTTGTTTTCAATGTGATCCGCGCCATGCCCAGTGCTAAGGAACAGAACTGCGAATACGTCTATAATAATAGGTGTTTTCTATGGGGTACGTGCCGAAGGTTTATAGGGGAGAGTGAAGGTCGTTTGCAGTCACAGCTGAGAAGCAGTGAGTCAGGGACACGAAGTCGTCACGGAGAAAGGTTCCAGGAGTGTTTTTATTTGAGCTCCGAGGTTCCAGGGCGATTGAACAAAAAAATGGCAATAAGACTTCCCTGTGATTTGGAGTGCTATTTCTGTGTTGAGATACGTTGCCAGGAGAAGACTTGCGAAGACGGATGATCTGAATGCGTGCGCAACAGTGAAACGGAAATTGTGTAAACCATCGATAGAGTTGTAATAAGTGTGATTAAGAGGACTTGTAACCTAAGTACTTCTAGTCAGCCGATCTAGAATCCTTTATTTTCGTCATGCGCACGACCCGGCACGTGACAATATTGATAACTATAAGACATAACATAAGAATCATTTTACAGCTTTAATTTGAATAAGCATGAATATTTCATGAAATATGATACCCTATATTTTGATAGTGCTATTAAACTTTGTGCCTACAATACACGAATTAAAGCTAGTCAGATATGCACATATGCAAAGGCAGCATTTGAATTTTATATGTTATCAAAAGTGGAGCTTTGAGTACAGCATTTCACTTTCGGTAGTCTTTCAGAATTAGGTCTGAAAGTGAGTGTAAGGAGGAGTTTTTGTAACACCGACTAAGTGCTGGTAAGATTGCATGAATATTGATGCTCTGCTTGCTGTTTACTTGTTTCTTGCTCAGCGTACCCTTCAGCCCTAAAGATGGAGCAATAAGACCCTTCAAAACAACGGTAAACTTGTAACACACTACACAGCGCCACATCTTAGAAAACAGTTCTCTCCGTAGTCACCACCGTGTTAAATGTAATATACTGCGGCAAGTAGTCGCGTTGATAGGCAACGACCGCGAAATATGCAACTATAAAATATCGTTACTAGGCAACGATCCGTAAACAGCAACAGGGGAAGGTTGTTTGCTGTGCGGTCCGTGCCGAAATGTTATAAACACAGCAAGTTAGGTGTTGTGGTTAGAATGGTGACTCCCGCGTGGAGGCGGGTTATAATATCACCACAGTAGCGCTGCGAGTAGTAGGCGACGAAAAGAGAACCCAATGCCTGGGGGTATAAACTTGTCCACGATGATCCTGGGGGATATAAATTCGGGGACCTGGCGTCAAGATTGGGCAAGTCTCGAGTCCGAGACAGTAAAATATGGTCATAGGTCCCGTGATACTTGGACCCGAGAATGACTGCGCTGGCGAAGGCCAGCAGCAATTGAAAACGACAGACCCAACCGCTCGTCTGAAAGGGCGCCCCACATCAACAAACCCGAAACAGCCTGACAGTAAGAACATTATATTCTTGGGCCCTAGTTGGGTGCTTGACAACAAGACAGACTGGCCGACTGACCGCCAGTCGTAAGGTAACTTTTAGTTTCCTGTTAGATAACCGCTGGGGTTCAGTTTCTGTGAGAAGCTGGTAGCTGAGGCCGGACACAGCTCTGGAACCCAGAGGGTGGGAAGTAGCTACCGAGCAACGGCTAGTGAAGACTGTAACAGACTGAGAAGACCTAGTGTGCCTGGTAGTGGTTTATGAAGCGTGTAGAACAGTTACAGCATAGTCCTTATTTGTAGCGACGTGCTGTAAGAGCCAAATAAATCCGACTACCGATCCGAACCCCGTCTATGGTCACTCACTCAAGTGACAATATGAATGAACAGTGATTACAGAAGGATGAGAGAGAATGAAGTAGTAGTGGATAGTAAGATATACTGATCACTTAAGCTGAGAAAATTTATGAAAATTAATTTACGACAGCTGGTCATGTACGTATAACCTGAATAGAAAGATGTAAAGAGAAAGTTGTGGATTTCGTTGTTTCAAAAACTACGTTAGACCAACTTCGGGAAATTTCCAGCGTATGTAGAAGATGAAGAACAAGGAAAGAATTAAAAAATACATTTTAAAACTAATTAAAATAATAGCTTCTGTAAGAATAAAATAAGGAGCATTCGTACGGAAACAAAAAAGTTCCTTGTATAGAAAACCCGATTTGCAGTATTTACTTTGTAAGAGTTCTCATTAATTAAATTCGAATGAGATGACAGACAAGAACTGTGGAATAATAAGATGCTCTTTTTATCAAAATATTCTCTTCTTTTCAGACTCACAAAACAGGACCTTTAGTATAAACGTGGTCTTCCTTCTGCAGCAAGACACTAAACGTCCACAACTTGATAAAAGTTTTCACAGTGCAGGAAACACAGTAGTGTCTGCTGAGACCGCGAGAGCAATGGGGTCAGGGGTCAGTCTTTGAGCTGCATACTCATAGCATCTTTAGCGATTCTCTGTGGAAAACAGAACAGTGATATTGCCACGAAATATTTGTGAATATTAATTCAATTACTACCAGTGACAAATTAATTTGCTCACATACATACTAATTTATTACAAAATATGAACGTTGCTTCATCATGTCCCTAGTTGATGTTTACAACTGTCATATTTAGAATAAGTAGGCCATTGCTATTAAGGAACCAGAAGATTCATTATACCCAGTGTGAAGGCGGGTTAGAATACCTCCACTCTAGCCCTGCGAGTCATAAAATGCGATGAAAATGGAACCCCGCACCTCGGTAACTGGGCCACCCTGTCACTGGGGGGCATTCGAGCAAATACAGTAACCTCGTCCTCCAGGTTTGGGGTTGGATGCAAGGCTGATGATCTTTCTCTGTAAAAAATTACTGTTGCGAAATCCAAAGAAGTTAAAACCGAATGTCCTATGTATAAATCTGGCACAAACTTCTAAGGAAGGCTTTGGCTAAATAACTGATGTTTCAGCAAATGATGATAACTATGATGATGATGAAGGTTAACAGAATCTCATCATTGGAACTATTCTAAAGCAATACAATCTAGACCAGACCTCTATGTATTCATCGAAAGAAAGACGCCATTGTGAAGATCCGGGGGTAGACTGGGGGCTTGTACTGAAATGATCACAAAGTAGTAGGATGGTAGTGGGCGGACTGGATTCATCTCACTTAGGGTAGGTTGGGTAGGGGCCAATATCGAGCCTTAGTGAGCATGATAATGAACCTTCGGGTTCCATAAACTGCTGATCATTACTTGAATATACTATTAGTTTTTCAACACGTTCTCAGGTCTATGGAGATAGTTTCCCATCTGCGTCTAAATGTCCAATGTGTTCTCTTCAGTTTATGTCTTTGTATTTCCCTCCTGCATGGAGCGCCCCTTTTTATTCAAACACAATACACTTCATAGTTGTCGTACCTCGTTATTCTCGCATTGCGTGGTGTTTGCCCAAAGACCCGACCCTGCCATTTTAATGGAGTCCCTGCGTCATTTCACCTCTGAATTCATTGTGGGTTTACTTATCAAGACGTGAGGATGCAATACACGTGAATGACAGATTATTAACCCGTGGCTCATAGTGGAATTATATACACGATCGAGTATTCTTTCAATTACTACTCAGCCAAGTCTCAACAAAAGCATCTTCGTAACACTGCGCTGGCAAAAACGCCCACTCTATGCCACAAGGTTTCTTCAAATAAACTGCACTGAAACAATGAAACTAGATATTTATCATGACAAAGTTTGAATGAATAGATACAGAGCGAAAGCAAATGATCTTTAGAAATTCGGAAAATTATTTTTAAGCAATCGGGAGAGGTATAACATCCGAAAATTCTTATATTAAACTGCAAATATCAACGTTTATTTTGCCACTTAGAGGTTTTCTATATTTATGTTATTGCGGATTCTGCACACATCAAGTTCATATTCCAATTTCATCCATACATCTTGGAGTAAAGGGAATTTTCCATNTGCAGATGCAGATGAAATTGCAACGATTTTCCACCATGGAGGCTGCAGTCAGGAAAATGGCGACACCTCTGAAAAAAAAAAAGCGAAGTGCTTCCTGTGGTTTAACAAACCAAATGTGTTAAATGAGTGCAAAGACGGAATTTCGAATGGATACACCTTTTGAAGAAAGCAGTCTTCTGGGATTTGGCACTGTGTATATATGGTGTTAACCGACGTTTCGGAGGAACGTATCGCCTCCATCTTCAGGGTAGAAGAAAAAATATATAAGAAATCTGCAAGCAAAGAGACCGTGAGAACCGGTAAAAGCAGTCTCTTTTTTTTTCAGAGGTGTCGCCATTTTCCTGACTGCAGCCTCCATGGTGGAAAATCGTTGCAATTTCATCTGCATCTGCATGCTCAGATTCAGTAGTCCGACAGTTGTAATGTTCAGCAGTTCAGCTGCATTACTTATCCTCCCTGATTAATAATACTCGCATATCTCCGAAATTGTAAAAATCACTTGTTCACACTCTGTATATAAACGCACATGTGAACTTCAAAATGGTCGTCCAAAGGTGGTTAGAGGAGATCTGTTTGGTTCAACGGCAGTCCACTGAGACACAAAACTATTACATTTCTGTATGATTCTGTAAGGTAAACCTATTCCTGTAACAGGCCGTAGAGGCCCATACGACTCTGAGATGTCAAGGCCCCCACATTTTTCCTAGACAATCGGCTCACAGATGGCGGTTAAGGTTGTTAGCCCTACGCGCCGGCCACCCTTTAACCCCGAGAAGATTCCTGGTACACATTTCTGTCGACATATTCAGTCGCTCGCAGTTTGCTGTATGTGTGTCTGAATACAATAGGCATCGCTTGTTTACCTCCTTCAGAAAGGAGAATATATTACAACTACACAGAAAATATGTGATTTCCCAAGGGCGATTTTATACTGAACCTTTCTTACACATTTCTGATGTTCCAATGTTCGATAACCTTTTGTCATGGAGGAACAACTGTGTTCTTACGAGTGACAGATTCCTTGTGTTATTTGTGCCATGAAACATAGTCTTTCTTCACGTAATACAAATATCTGCAATTTGGACATAGTCGAATTGCACTTACGAATGATGTATTCCTACAATTAAAACTTGGAAGGTGCAAAGAGGTTCTATTAGAACGCAAATTTGTACGCTGCCGTCATGAATCGTGACATGAGGCAGGGTTACGAAGCACAAAGGAGAGATTTAGAACTCGGATTAGCGCGTGAATCCAGCAGCCAAGGCAGCGGCCCTCCCTGGATAGAGACCGAAGCTGAGAAAATTTATTACTTTGCTACAGGCGGGTGTTATAAGGCCAGCAGGACTCCTCCGAGGTCTCCTCATGCACTATACTACTTCGACCACAAGGATGGACATCGGTGAGAATGCTATTCTGAAGTATATTCATTGACAAGGGATCATATTCCTGAAAAACCGGCTACTACATTCATTTACAAGAAATGGAATTCTTGAAAATTGGTTACCATATTCATTAATAAGATAAGATTCGTAAAAATAAGTTAAACTAAGCAGAATATGAGGTCAACCTTGCTGCTTCCTCTCCGATATTGACTTATATTGTTTCCCAATTGTCACACGTAACAATTTCTTCAAAGGCAATGCTGAGTAATATCCGATTTTGTATTATGTCTCCGAACTTATAATTTCACAGCATTGTTAATATACTAAACAGATCGTTTCTACGCACCAGTACTTCAAAATCATGGAGCAGAAATCTTTCTACTATAATGTTTTTCATTTCTCTCTTCGCCCTAGTTCCTCCATGTTGTTTTAATCAGAAAGAAGTCTGAGATAGTAAAAATAAGATACATAAAATAGCCAACAAATATGCATTCTCGTAGAAGGATTCGAATGTGATACAGCAGATTGTAAACAGCGTACGAAATTTTATGTCTCAAACAAAGAGGCCACTGGTATAATTAATTTTATATCAATATTTCTCTGTAGTTTTCATTATTCTATTCCATGAAATGGCGGGCCCTCATTGTGAGTCTAACAGTCTTTCAAAATTTGCTAGGAGATCAGAGCTTCAAGAGTGGGAACTGCACATACAAACATTGGGAGCGAGGTCCTGTAGAAGCAGTGTACTGTCTTCACAAGAAAGTAACACTACATTAATTCCGGTTGGTGATTTCCTACAGCAAACGTATGGTATTCACTTTATTTCGTTTATTTAACTGTGCTGTTTTAAGGGTCGTGTCGTACAAACAACAATGGGGAGTCTATTCCCGGTGTAATCCAGTCTGGAGCACAGTGTAACCCACTACACTATCATTGCAGTTGGCAACCAATTCGAAGCACCGTCCGTCTATACGATTTGTTGTTAATGTGGGTCATAATGTTTGGGCGAGGAGAATGTTGGTTTGGGGGCCAAGATATATTCTGTGATGAGATTGTCTTATTAGATCCTACCGTTCCTTTGATGCGTCGAAAATGGTGCTCAGTCCGCCTCCGTCAAACTAAAACTGCTTTGCAGTTGGTTAATTAACTTAAAGTTCGTGGATAAGCAAACTTCGTGTAATTCAGTCACCGCGAACCTCCAGTTGCCAATTCTTAAGAGGAGACAAATTCTTCACATCCACATACGGACAAGTCATGAATCATCTGCGCAGACATTTGTACCTTCCTAGAGAGAACAAAAGAAGTTAAGCTTCCTTAGTTCAAAGTATCAACTCTCTAGAACTTCCGAAGGCAACGTTACATTCATAAGATTCCAGAAGTTCGGAACTAAAACCTTCCTCAGTTCTTAACACATGTTCTTAAAAGCCCTTTGTGTACCACACAAAGCATGGAAACCCTTCTGAATCTACTGCGGATCTGAAGGACCTTCTGATGTCCTGAGAACAAACAGAATAGACGTCTGTCTGTCAGGAGTTAAGCAAATTAACAAATCCGAGATTACAGTACATATGGGACATACAGATTGAACTGGCACAACAGATATTTTACAGGTACATTCTCTGCTTTGAAACTCTTCATAACTTGTATGCGTCTTTAAAGAGGATGAGCTCATCAATGAAGATAACTTGTGGACACATGCCCGAGGGGGGTGATGTGTACATGTGACAATATCATAATCATAATACTGATAGGAAGAGACAGACTGGGAGAGGTAGGCGTAGATGAGATGATAATATTGTGACGTGTATGAGTGACTATAGAAGGGGTTTGGGTTGGTTTTTGTATTTACTGACTATTTGCAGATTGTAATTATAGCGTCATCACTAACTAAACATATTACAAATCACTAGAGAACAGGCTAAGCTTTCTCAGTCTGTTTTCACATCCAGTTTCCTGGTAACACATCCCAATAATATCCTCTGCTCACGTTCTTAGTGTCCTGCGAATGTCTCAAAACTGACCTATTGCTCCAGCTGTCTAACTACCAGGCTGTTGGCCATCTGACGCCAACCTTCTATACTTCTCACTCAGTGACTGCAACTCCCAAACTTGTCCCGCTTATAACATCTCGACATGAACTGCAAACAATATAGCGCTCATCATTGTTGTGATTTAGTCGATTCCATAAGAAAAGTTTCTTTGTAAAGACGTTACTCAGTATATTTGCTTATCTTGCGGTCATTGCCCAGCAGCGGGACTAGATTATTCTGCCTCAGGATAAGTCCTGTGGCGAGCTCCAGATGAAAGTTCACCAATCGAACAGTAAAGTACTTAACAATGTCGAGTAAAAATCATATCACGTACACAATTTCAAAATTAAAGGCTAAACCCCGTGAAAATTTTCGTAACATTGCGGGTGTCTGACCACTGTAGCCCTCAATTTTGGAACATTGTGTACTGGTAAGGTGAAAAATCCCAAATCCGCTTCTAGCTGAACTTACACAGCTCAGAGCAGGAGGTCACTTAATAAAACTAAGCCCCCTTGGTTTGCTTCTCACTAGGTTGATGAATTGCACTGCTTTCCAGCTGTGAGCTGTAAGGGTGTTAGGTCTGGTCGAACGCTGGCTTGGAATATCAATGTTATGTGCACTGGAATGCAATCCCCTTTGTAAGCTTCCCATCTATTTTCTTCTTGATGAAAACGGCAGACAGGTGACCTGTTTTTTTTTTTTTTGGTACAATCTCTTCCACGACAACTTTACGAGAAAGAGTCAGACCGGAATATGCGTTATTTGCACAAGGTACATAAAACGATTTCACAACAGATATAACTTATTCAGCGGTAGTAGGGATGTTATTCGCCAATCAGAGTGGCCGCGCGGTCTGAGGGATGAACCGTCTTCGCACGCTCGAACACTCGGATCGTGGGTTCGAATCCCACTCGAGGTATGTATGTCTGTGTGCGTTTGTTCTGTGTGTAGGTAGCGGCCTTGCGACGGGCTGATCCCCCGTCCAAAGAGTCCTGCCGACTGTGCATAAAGTGAAAAACTGAAAGAAAACAAACGGCCAAGGTCCACAAGGGTTGCAGAGCCATAGATAGGTAGATGGGTAGATAGATAGACAATTTTATTAGAAATGTCTTAGCAAATTGCGATCAAACGAGGTACTTGGAGAAATAATTTTGCCTTATATCAGTCCAATATAACCCACTTCACATGAAATCTATGTATTATTGCCATATATTTCAATTGCATAGAATACATCTCATTAAGATCACAATTCGTATTTGAAATTCTGCTAACTTTAATAATAACATAATAATAAGAAGAAATAATTTTCGACTCTATGCAACGTGATGCCTGCAATGACTTTAGTTCTGGAATAACAAATCACCGTCTGAAATAATAGCTCTATCTGAAATACACGATAATCAGCACTACTGACATTAATCGTTAGGATTGCATTTCGAACAAGAGAGGTAAATTACAATAGGCCTACATCCAATATTGCAAACATAAGGCAGCTCTTCATGCCATTTTGTTGCGTAGATACACACGTCCGCATGTGAATGGTACACCGGAGTTATGTGGAGCATTGTCTGATATACGTATATCTGACGGACAGACCTGGGACATGCCTGGAGTCCGTCCAGGTGACCGGTAGTCACTGTAACTATTGCCAGTATCGAAGCCTGTGTATAGTACTGTGGTGCATTTGCTCAAAGCAAGAACTGCGGAAACAAAGAAACAGCCGTTGCTAGGTAACGGCCAGTACACACGCAGCAGAGAAGCACGTCGCGTACGATATGACGTCAGGCAGCAATACAAGGGCGTTATAAACGTCGTTCTCTCTCAGATCATGTAAGAGACATGGAATTAACGGACTAGCTGAGCAATATCAGCTTCTCAAGGACGGTTCTGCTATTTAGGTAGAAGTTCATGTTAGAAAGTTTGTATAGAGGTAAACTTATTTTCAAATCTGATGAGATATAAGAATGTTAAGTTTAAAACATGATAACCATGTAAGTATTTGAGCTTGCGTCTGAAAACTGTTAAGCCATTTAAACTCATTCCTGGAGACAATTTTAATGGCTCTAGGTCATTAAATTTTATTAACTTAATATTATTTGGTAATTTTTATGCACTCTTATTCCTTAAATCTCTGGTCATTTCGTGTATTTGACCATATTGCTTATAGGATAACAGAAGTACAAGCCAATATTATGGAAACTAAAAGAAAAGCCGTAGATCTAATGACATACACCTCGAAATTAAAATCAACATAGCTTCCTTGGGAAGGATTGATACTGGACCCATAGAATGCCGAACAGACATGCATGGCATTGATCTGTCTGGTATGAGAGCAAAGCCTTATCGGCCTTACACACGACCGGTCCGAAGATCAGGTACACAGTGGGGAAAAAGGCAGTAACATCAGTTTCCGCCTTACTTTGTTTACTGCTATGCTTATTTCTTTATTCCGTTCTTTGTCAGTTTCTTACTCCTATAATTTTTCATTTTCTCCTCCTTTCTCTCTTCTTTCCTGAATACTTCTTCTTCCATTCTCTCACGCGCTACTTTATTTCCTCCCCCCTTCTCTCTGTCTAATATTTTCGTGATTTTCACAATTCATCCAGGCAAATTCCGCAATAAATACTAGAAATTTGCAAAAATCACTTCCATTCTCAACTTTCTGGCTCACGGTTAACAATCATCCTCCGATAACATTAAATGAATATGAAGACGTAAGTTGATAAAAGGTTGCAAAATTTCTGAGAAACAAATATCCGAAATTTGATATTCTATTTCGCGTGCGCACCACCGCTTCTCCCAATAAACTGAAACACAAAGTAAAATAAGTTGGTTTAAAAATAAACAAAAACAGCGTTTACAAATTGCATTCGGGGAGTTCAATGTATCTAAAAAAACATGATAGTAAATAAAGAGTGTTGGGTGATTTTAAAAGACACTCAGAGAAAAATAATCTGCCTTATATAGGGTAAATATTGGGATAACAATTCATATTGCAATTTCTTGTGTTAAGATATCATGTTCCAACATTTCTGAAGAACGCTGACTTACTGACTCCATTTTCGGATTCATTTTTACCGTGAAGATAGAAACGTTGGTAACCAATTATCAGACCATAATACATACGTGTATATCCTTTAACATTAGAATACGATAGTTCACTGTAGTTAAAACCTCAGATCTCACACAGTAATAACGAAGTTTAATGGTTAATAAGAATATATAGTCAACTAATCATATTGTGGCGTGCCTCCAAAAAGCCGGGCGATAAGATGTCCACTCATAGGCAACGGCTACGATAAACATGTATACTTCAGCCAAATCCGAGACCCGCGTGAATTTACTTGTCGCGTTATATAGGTAACACGCAACAATATTAATACACCGCCTAATCACATGTACTTATGGACACGATAACATAAATTCTGATAATTTTTTGCACTTTATTAGTTCTATATATTAGGGAAACATCCTGTTCTTTACGAAGGACCTGATATATTGAAATAACGAAAATTATTTTTACGAAGACCCCATTCGCTTTGGGAGAAAGAGAGCACAGAAAGCATTCATTTTGACAGAAGAATTCTCGAAATGAACTCTATTTTATTATATAATTACTCTCAGTGTATGAAGGAAGAACACTCATTTCGCTTCAGTTTTGTCTTCACACAGGTCCTGTGCTGAAGAAATATATGCACTTCTCCGGCAAGTACGTGATGGATATGGTACGTCATGCGAACAATCGCTTTTCAACTAGACCCGAGATTGAAAAACTTGAGAGACGAAAGAATTTTATGTTACAGACAACACTTGGTTATAAAATCGTAAAACCGTGATATCATTCAACAGGCAAGACGAGCTGATTCTTTAGAAGAAGACGATCTGTACGAACCAAGCAAAACAATCACCCATATTTTTAATCATATTACCATTTTGCTTGTAGGCATCATGTTTTTATGTCTTCAAACAAGCGTTATTTTACCATTAGTTAAGATAAGGTAAAGCTATCACTGTAACAGGCTGTGAAGGGCCATAGGGTTGTGAGATGTTGAGGCTCCCACATTTTCTCTAGACAATCGGCTCACAGATGGCCGTGAGATTGTAAGCCTTATGCACCGGCCGCCCTTTACTCCCAAGAATGTTCCTGGTACCCATTTCTGAGGCTGAGTCGACCTCGAGGTTATACTGCGGTTGGAAGGATGGGGTAAATAGGAAAATCCAATAACCTCATTGGGAATCGAACCCGCCCCTTGCGGCTTGTAGCATAGTGCCTCAAGCAAATACGCTACAGCGTGCTCCCTCCTTACCATTAGTACAAAGCTTTAAACGAATTATGTTTTCGAGAACACTTTTACCTGCGGTCAACATGGTGCGTACTTCTTGGGAGTTCCGATGGTTATCTGATTGCAAGTTCTGATAGTTGCCAAGAGGCCGACAAAAACGCAGCTCCGTCACATCAAACAAATGTGTATTCCCTTGTTTCACTAAAAGGCATTGAACACAAGTTTGTAAATTGTTTTATCGTTAAAGTTAGCAGTCAGAACTGCCATTATGTCTCTCCGGAAGTGTTAGCACCTTAGTGAAACACTTGAAGTGCCGTGCGTATTAACGTTTCACAAGGCATACCACAAGGACGTACGTTACTTTGTATCTGTGAGGAAGTTGGTCTCCCTCCACAAAGGAAGAGAAAAGAATGTATTTGTTTGAAGATAAACCAAACAGAACGAGATCCGCGCCGTATGCACGAGTGAGAGGAATATGTGCGTACAATATTGTGGCCAGAGGAATATATAGCACGCTTGTTAGGCCTGAGATTAGACGGGGGCATAATATAAAAACAGATCTTACGGTTCAATGGCCGACTCCTGAATACGATAGTAGACTTTACGTTCGAGGTTATCACGGTGGTGAATATCAAGACTATAGGTCTCCTCGGATGTCCCGCCGTGTAGTTTGGTAAATACGCACTAACGTTTTGAAGGAATCTCCTATTTCCATTTTTCAGAATAAGGGTATGTTACTATTCTACCCTGAAGCTGTAGGAAGCAGATTACTGTGAAACGCTGTTTACTATCTACAAAACTACGTGGCATCACATCCCAGAAGACACTAGTAGTAATAGTTGATACAGTTTCCTATGCCAATTCACAGATTATTGGCTGAATCAACACTTTTTTTTATTGCTAGTGGGGTGGGACTAAGTCCCTTGTACTACGGCCACTTCTGGCCTATTATACCAGCACCATATGATAGGTGAGGGTGATTGTGGAGCAACTGGTGGAATGAAGATTGGCAGGGGAAACCGAAGTACTCTGAGAAAACCTGCCCCAGCGCCACTCTGTGCACCACAAATCTCACTTGACCAGACCCGGGATCGAACCCGGGCCGCCGCGGTGGAAGCCAGCGACTAACCGCTTGAGCTATGGCGTGACCTTGAACCAACACTCAGCCAGTGCTTTCATGCACATTCATGCACATGTTCTGGCCACACGAGGACACAGTCAGGTATATATGACGATTATCGCAAATTGTTATATCGTATTGCAATAGTAGTACGTGCCGGTCACGGTAGCCCAGCGGTCTAAGGCAAGTACTGTCTTCGCTCGCTTCGTGGGTTCGAATCCTACTCAGGGCACGGATGCTTAGTTTATGTGTGTGCGTTCTTCTGTGTTTGTGTAGAGGTAGAGGCCTTGCGACGAGCTGATCACCCGCCCAAGGAGTCCTACCGAATGTGTAAGATCTAGAAAGCCCGAAGTGAACGGAGAAGTTCACGGAGGTAGGCCTAGGTCCACTGGGGCTGTAGTGCCAAGGGAAAAAAAATAGTAGTACGTATCCCGTGAGGGCTATGCGACAAATTTATTTTAAAAATCAAATTTATTATTCTTGAAATTATTTAACATACGATTATACTTTAATCATATTTTAAAATCCTCTAGAATATATTGTTTGTCAGTGTTCTTTCTTGTGCCATGTTTCTTACAATGATGTGTATTTCGTTGTATCGTGTATATCAGGTGATGAACAAATGTAGCAGTATGCTGAGATACAATGTTCTTTTTTTCCTTGGCACTACAGCCCCAGTGGGCCTAGGCCTACCTCCATGAACTTCTCCGTTCACTTCGGTTTTTCTAGATCTTACACGTTCGGTAGGACTCCTTGGGCGGGTTCTACCTGTACACAAACACAGAAAAATGCACACACACACACACACATACACACAAACTAAACATCCATGCCCTGAGTGGGAATAGAACCCACGATCCCGGTTTCCAAGTGAGCGAAGACAGTACATGCCTTAGACCGCTCGGCTACCGTGACCGGCTGAGATACAATATTACAGTAATATAATTTCTGGTAGCGTTAAGGACCAGCTCGGCGGCTCTTTCAAACGACACAGAATTACAATTTAGTCACGATACCATATAAAATATGCAGGAAATCTCATTTGTTTGTTTCGTAGACTCCGTAAGTTTCTTAAATTTGTGCTCATGGATTATACAAATTAATGCGAGTATCTATTTCAAATTGTATATCATCTTACTACCAATTATTCGTCGCCCCTTTGCAATATACTATCGATACATTTGTTTAAAGTTCATGTTATTCTACGCCCATCTTTGTGCAACAGGTTAATTTTAAATATTGTATTAAACATAATTAACAATAAGGTCGGGAAATAAATGACAAAATCTACTTTATCTCAAATATCTTCAAACTTAGTGTAACACTAGTAAATACGAGTATTAAAATTTAATGATTATACGACTTGGTGACATACTCGTACATTTGCATATAATTTTCGCAGCTCTATGTTTCCGCTAATCAAACTTATCTGTTTGAGACAGTATCACAATCGCGACTCAACAACAAACAGATGTTTCACATCAGACCTCTAGGTACATAAATTATACATTTACACGCGAAATGTCACGTACCTGGCTCTAATGCTTCATTGTCAGCTGTTCACAAACGGAAAAGTAAACACTGATTTCGTGCTGTTACCTCATACCCACAAAGGAATTAGGTTAACAAAATATCAAATGTTTTCGAAGATCTAGCATCACGCATAACATGAATTTATCATCCGTGTATGATGAGGTAATTATATTTATCATCCTATTTGTCTCTCTGCACATCAACATTGGTATCTCCCAAACCACTCACACTAAGAGGTTTCGATTAACTTTAGTACTGGCTATCCATATGATTGCTAAAGCTGCAAAGCGAATTCGATTTTGGTCCGTAGTGATAATTCATATTTGAAGCCAGTTATGCAGCCATTTTTAAACCCAGAACTTAGCCACGATGAGCGATCAGCTTTGCGATCCAGCACTTCACACGTGGGAACGAAAAAGATGGATTTCCATTTGGAAAGAGACTAAGTCGGTCGTACGGAACCCCCTATCCAATGGGTACTGGGGGCATTTTCCCGGGGGCAAAGCGGCCGGAGAGTGAAGCTGATCACTAACCTCAAACAAGTGTCGAGGTCAAGAAAATGTGGATCTATTGATCCACTCCCCCATACGCCTTCACTGTGTAGTACTTAATTGGTTAAGGACAGGGACAACTTTACCTTTTTTAATTGGTAGTGGGGTGGGACTAAGTTCCTTGTACTGCGGCCACTTCTGGCCTATTGTACCAGCCCCAGATGATAGGTGAGGGTGATTGTGAAGCAATTGGTGGAATGAAGATTGGCAGGGGAAACAGAAGTATTCGGAGAAAACCTGCCCCAGGGTCACTTTGTCCACCACAAATCCCACTTGCACAGACCCGTGCTCGAACCAGGGCCGCTGCGGTGGGAAGCCAGCGACTAACCGCTTGAGCTATGGCGCGGCCCAACTTTACCTTAGTAAGATTTGATGTTTTCACGGCGATGACTGATAAAAGTAGTCTTCTGGGATGTGGCGCCGTGTAGATAGTGTTAACCGACGTTTCGGAGGTGCACCTGCTCACACCGGTTCTTCGCTTGCGGATTTTCTTCTTTTTTCTTCTACCATAAATATGGAGGCAATACGTTCCTCTGAAACGTCGGTTAACACAATACTTACACGGCGCCACATTCCAGAAAACTGCTCTCTTCAACTTTACCTAAGTCGGTCATAGATTCGGTGTGAAAGTCATAGCGTGATAATTAGAGAGAAAAATTTCCCTGGCCGGCAATCTAATCCCGCTCTGGTTCCACGACTCAGGCTTTCCAGCTCACACGAGACACAGATACGTATTTCGGTATATTTCGTACGAGACACGAGAAGAAACCAGCCTTCCCTAGCAGACAGCACTGTTAAATGTAAGAGTTGAGGTTTTCACGGCGGTGACTGTGAAGAATGCCGTCTTCTGGGATGTGGCGTCGTGTGGATATTGTGTTAACCGACGTTCCTCCGAAATATCGTGTGTAGATACTGTGTTAACAGACGTTTCGGAGGAACGCCGGTTAACACAATATTCACACGGCGCCACATCCCAGAAGACGGCATTCCTTCAGTGCTGTTAAACGGACAACAGTCACATCTGAATTTAAAACGCAGTGCTAGTCTGGTTCAGACGCACTAATCTAAAATATGCTACAAACGAGATAAAACGCATCTATTTCGTGTACCGCACCTGTAGTATTCTAGACTATCTCTTAGTTAGTTAGTTAGTTATTTAGAGAGGGTGGGTTTCCCCATGCACAGCGACCAGTTTGATCTATTGTGCTTCCTTCTATGATATTCTACCAGTCTCTTTACCCTACCGATAAATGGCGCGTACCATCAGTCCCGCCGAGCAAGCGAGTTTGGCCACTTGGTTAGCGGTGTCTATAATACTTCCCCCATCTATCAGAGTCTTAGAGACTATTGTTGGGCGGGAAACGTCCTGGAATTTGGCTCAGTGATCCCCTTTGGGGATATGAGGTTCTTTTACGTGACGTAAAGTTACGACAAGGGACACACAGCTTAAAGTCCCTCCCGGAGGACTTGTTCCCTGAATTTTTCCACCCCTAAAATTTCGACGACCTCCGCCGGGTATTTGAACCCGCGTACCACGAGTCATGAGGTGGGAACGTTACCTCTAGACTAGAGGCCGCTAGACTATCTCTTACTATGGTATATGTCTTCCACTTGGTTCACTGTAGCACGGACTAGCAGAATTGCGTGGTGATGCCGAAATGGCCGTGTTGCTCGTAAACTATAACAAGCAAACCGCACAGAGAACATCGCATTTGGTCACTTGTCACTGCTAGTCCCTAGAGTCAAATAATGTCACACGTCACGAGCCCTAATGTAACAGCAATACTGCTGTGCTCATGGGCCGTAAGTTAAAAAGGGGCTGAGCTCCATGCCTGCTCAGTTCACGCTACACAGATGTTCTACGTTAGCGTACCTTTTTTTTTAATCTTCAGAGCATCTTCTCTCTTATTCCTCACGCTATTTTCCAAATGAAGTAACGCGAAATATTAAAANTACCCTGAAGATGGAGGCGATACGTTCCTCCGAAACGTCGGTTAACACCACATATACACGGTGCCAAATCCCAGAAGACTGCTTTCTTCATAGTCACCGCCGTGAAAGCCTCAAATCTTACATATGCTTAAATATATCTGTTAGTGATATACTCAGGATATTTTAGCCTTCTTATCTTTTAGGTTTACAAAGATTTGCAGCCGTTTAGGAAAAGACAGATGGAAAGAACATTTGAAACAAATACAGAGCAAGTTACAGGAGAAAGCTACGTAATGAAACGATTCACAATTTCTACTCTTCACATAATACGTATTATTAGGGAGATCGAATTCAGGAGGATGAGACTGAAAGGATATATTGGGAAAGGAAAGAAGCGGACAAGATTTCAGCCTGAAAACCCAGAGGAAAGAAACCTCTTGGAACACAAAGGAGCAGATGGGAGGATGGTACTAAAATAAATGTGAAAGAAATAAGATGTGATGATATGGACTGGATTCATCCGCCTAGGGAGGGGTTCCAGGATCAGGCTGCAAAGAGCACATTAATGAACCTTTAGATTCCATAAAAGGCATGGAATTTGTTGACTAGCTGCGTGAATATGAGTTTCTCACGATAGATTCCGCTTTTCGAGTGAATAGCTTAATTTTGTTTCAATTATTATGTTAAAATTTAATATTAACACAAAATAATACATATTCTCAAACTAAGTTTTATAAAATCATATATTGCTGAATCCACTAATCGCTTATTGGAGGCTTTGGTATACACCATGAATGCATTACTAATAATGGTCCCCCAAATCAGAAGTTTTGTGCAGCCATTTTTTCCCTCGAATTTGACAAATATGCATAAGCAGCATTAATTAAAGGCTTGGACGAAATGTTGCTTCGGGATATGAAGAGTATACAAACCGTATTAAAAATGTATATGTCACATGGAAACAAAATACCTTTCACCACTTAGTTCATTTTTCCAGGTGGCCGAGCTGGCTTATTGCTTCGTTAAATGTACGGCTGTTAGAATTGCCGCGCTGTAGCAAGACCATCACTATAGCAAATGTATGTAGTAGGAAGCACCAATCGTAAAACCAGGCCTCTAGATGGCATTGGTCACTGTCATCGCGCGTCTCTAGGGCCGAATAATGTCGCACCTGGCTGCGCTAATGGACAGCGAATCTGTGCTTTTATTAGTATTACTCTTCAAGGTAGGCTGTGTAAAAAGGATCCAAAGAGAAAGCTAAGCGTTTAGCAACAGATATGTAAACCATCAAATGCAAAAATTAAGCAGAAATTTGATGAGAATGAAGAAAATGCTTGGCCCTCTTCAAAAAATTCCTACATGAAATTATTGTGACGAAATGATCCATTGCTAGATAACGGACTTTTAAAACACGTATCACGGCAACCAACACGCTTAGAGGAATAAAAGCGTTGCCCCAAATTAATACTCGTACAAGGTCTCCGAGACTACGCATTCATGAAGAGTAGTAACGGGACCCTTGGAGACGGTGATTGCTATCAGGGCCGCGTGGCAGTTATAAAAGACAATGGATTCGTGAATTCATTGAGTAGAGCCCAGTGAGATTCGTCAGACAGACGTCGTTCAAAACGAGATCAGTACGTGAGTCGTTATATTTACTGTAATTTTAAAGAAGTACCGATAAACCTAATCATCAAATCCAGAACACATTATTATTAGTCACATAAACCGCTTATGCATGACAACAGTGTTCAACACAATACGCCTATAATCCTGTACTCACAATAGTCGCAACAGAGGTTGTATTTAACTTATATTTGGATTCAAGTATCAAATAAACTCCAGATATTATAAAAAAAAATAAAGCTATCCATGTAACAGGGCGTGAAGGCCCATAGGGCTGTGAGACGTCGAGACTCCCACATTTCCTAGCCAATCGGCTCACAGCGGTAAGGTTGTCAGCCCTACGCACCGATAGCCCTTTACCCTCACCCCAGGATGATTTCTGATACTCATTTCTGTTAGAGGCTGAGTCGACTTCAGGGCCATAGTGCGGCTGGAAGGAGTAGGTAAATTAAAAATATCTAATTACTTCATAGGGGAAACGAACCCAGCATAGTGCTTCAGTGAAGTAAGCTACCGCGTGCCCCACTCCAGATATTATAAATAAGGATTCATTTTTCCATTACAATTTTTTTTTCCCTTGGCACTACAGCCCCAAGTGGGCCTAGGCCTACCTCCATGAACTCCGTTCACTTCGGTTTTTCTACATCTTACACATACGGTAGGACATCTTGGGCGGGTGATCAGCTTGTCACAAGGCCTCTACCTGTATACAAACACAGAAAAACGCACACAAACATCCATGCCCTGAGTGGGATTCGAACCCACGATCCCGGCCTCCGAGCGAGCGAAGGCAGTGCATGCCTTAGACCGCTCGGCTACCGTGACCGGCTTACAATTTATTAGAAGACGAAAATAACGGGTACTTTAGCTAGTATTATCTGTATTTCTCAGTTGACTGGGAATGGGCAAAACATATCAGTCCCTTAAGTCCATCATGCACCTTCTTACGAGCAACACTACGTTCCAAGAAACAAGTTTAAAAGTCTTTTTTAAGGTTTTTAAAATACATTACATGTTTCGGCCAACATGACCACCATCAGGTGTTAAAAATATATCTAATGAGGAAATCGCTGCTTTCCCTTCTTGCTGATGCGTGTGTGCGCGTCTGTAACGTGCTACAATATAATAATATCAGTCCTTGATGACTGAGACGGAGCCTCAGGGAGATAGGATTTATGTTCCGTACCAATATGCATCTCTGCTCGAGAAGCATTCATGTGATTGCGGCGTGAAGTTACCATACTGCAGATATACTGTACATTCAAGTACATTTACTTCCTCCGTCATCCACAAGTAGTATTCAGACTAATAGAACTGTTTTATTTATTCAAGTTAAATACTATAGAATATTCTTTAAAAAATATATAGTTACTCAGCTCATAAAATACTCTTAGTTTTCACTGAATCTGAAGGTTCAATAACGTGTTTAGAAAGATCTTTAATCTTAGGGCGGCCGCACAGCAACTGCATCAAGATATGAGACAAAAGACGCAGTCTTACTTCATTCGTGATTCCTCAGCACCATGACTCGGACAGGTGGGTGTCGGGTTTCATAATTTCATTCGTGNTAGAGGAATAAAAGCGTTGCCCCAAATTAATACTCGTACAAGGTCTCCGAGACTACGCATTCATGAAGAGTAGTAACGGGACCCTTGGAGACGGTGATTGCTATCAGGGCCGCGTGGCAGTTATAAAAGACAATGGATTCGTGAATTCATTGAGTAGAGCCCAGTGAGATTCGTCAGACAGACGTCGTTCAAAACGAGATCAGTACGTGAGTCGTTATATTTACTGTAATTTTAAAGAAGTACCGATAAACCTAATCATCAAATCCAGAACACATTATTATTAGTCACATAAACCGCTTATGCATGACAACAGTGTTCAACACAATACGCCTATAATCCTGTACTCACAATAGTCGCAACAGAGGTTGTATTTAACTTATATTTGGATTCAAGTATCAAATAAACTCCAGATATTATAAAAAAAAATAAAGCTATCCATGTAACAGGGCGTGAAGGCCCGTAGGGCTGTGAGACGTCGAGACTCCCACATTTCCTAGCCAATCGGCTCACAGCGGTAAGGTTGTCAGCCCTACGCACCGATAGCCCTTTACCCTCACCCCAGGATGATTTCTGATACTCATTTCTGTTAGAGGCTGAGTCGACTTCAGGGCCATAGTGCGGCTGGAAGGAGTAGGTAAATTAAAAATATCTAATTACTTCATAGGGGAAACGAACCCAGCATAGTGCTTCAGTGAAGTAAGCTACCGCGTGCCCCACTCCAGATATTATAAATAAGGATTCATTTTTCCA
>NW_019731271.1:2236724-2257817 GCF_002891405.2 Cryptotermes secundus | reverse complement strand
TCGTGATTCCTCAGCACCATGACTCGGACAGGTGGGTGTCGGGTTTCATAATTTCATTCGTGTCAACTGTGCTCCTTTCTTTGCGTCATGTCGCAGATATCGTGTCTTGACGCATGCCGGTGTGCGGCCTACCTTAAACTATGCTGAGCTCGTCTACACTTACATAATTTTGTTGGGTTAGAGTAGCAGATCAGAAATTCAAATGATTAGAAGGGACGTCACTAATTCCAGCGTGAGAGGCGCAATTCTGGCCAACAAAGTAGCGCTGGAAGAAGGGTAAGATGTCACCACTTCATTTCATTTTAAAACATTCGTCGACCTTGTGATCGCAGTCCATGGACTCCTTTTAATTCCACTTGGGGTTGCAGGGTCTACACATTCTGCTCAGTTATGAGGCTACCGAAACAAGAAACATTACTCATAGTCTGTATATTATGGATGTTTTGTGCACGTACTTATTATGTATTGTATGTATGTACACATAGAATTCTATCTAATCTATTACGTCCAAAATGGGTTTTTGCGTTTCAATCTGATGTGCATGGAGGACGAGATTCTGAACATTTGGCAAAGCGGATTAATTTCAATCCCTTCTCACGGTGGATGCGTAATCCTTGGCTTGTAACCTTCCTATGAAGAGGGCTTTGCGTTCAAACATCTGTCGGCATTACCGGAATATTATTTATGTATTTTAAGAATACGCTTTTGGTATGGTACATTTTAAGGTTCTGGTGGATTATAGAACAACTTGCAGGTTTAAATATCTTAATTTACGGATAAAGAAGTGCCATAAAGAATAGAATAAAAACTTTAAGACAATAAAAGGAAGGCCGGCACATAAATAAAGGCATAAAAACTGAGTAGGCCGTAATTAAGCGTCTTGAAAACAGAATTTAAGGCAAAATAATTATATAATTCATTATCAAAATCGTCAGAAAATTATGCCTATACTTCAGAAATTTAATTCCCAGAAAAAGGACGGTATCTTCCACAGAAGTTAATACGTCTATAAATAGTGACTAAGAGCCGTGCAAGCGCAGTCCGTATAGGGACTGGCTATGGGCTGGACGTCCTAGAGGTCGAAGTTCTAGTCCCGATAGGGTAAAAAATTTTCACTTCATGTCATCCAGACAAGATCTGGGGTCCACACAGCCTCCTATCAAATGAGTTCCGAGGGTAAAGCGGCCGGGGCGCGAAGTTGACCACTCACTTCCAACTAGTGAAGTTAAGATAACGTGGCTCTATAAATTCACTCTTTCATAAGCCTCCATGTAGTAGTGCTTAATTAGTTAGGCACAGGGACAACTATACCTTTTATGTTTTTTTCTTGGCACTACAACCCCAGTGGGCCTAGGCCTACCTCCATGTACTACTCCGTTCACTTAGGTTTCTCTAGATCTTACAAATTCGGTAGGACTTCTTCAGCGGTGATCAGCACGTCGCAAGGCCTCTACCTGTACACAAACACATAAAAACGCAAACACAAAAACAAAACATCCATGCCACGAGTGGGATTCGAACCCACGACCCAGGTTTCTAAGAGAGCGAAGACAGTACATGCCTTAGAAGGCTCGGCTACCGTGACCGGCACCTTCTATATTTTATACTTAATTAATTTACAGAAATAATATACCTGCTTACATACAGACCGAATTGAGATTCTTTCGAAATTTATCTCCCCATTATGATGCCCAGTACTGCCCATGTACCGTCTCACTGCTCTCTTCTGGTAGCCACTACATTACAGATTTAGATACAGTTACATTTTTGTTTCATAACAGCAGGGAAAGGTACCACTCAGTTAATAATTGAGGCGCACAAGACTACTGCACAAACCTAACCTACCCTAACCTAACACAACCTAACATAATCTAAGCTAACCTAACCTAACTTAACCTACCATAATCTAGCCTAGCCTCGCCTCGCCCCGCCTCAACCCACGTCAAGTCACGCCAAGTAAAGAAAAGTCACGTCAGGTCACTTCACCTCACCTCACGTCACCTCACTTAACCTCACGTCAACAAACCTGAGTTCACCTCACCTCACCTCACCTAACATAACAGTAGGTAATGGTACCCCTCAGTTACTGATTGAAGTACACAAGTCTACTACGCAAACCTAACATACCCTAACCTAACCTATTCAAACCCAACCCAACCCAACTTAACATAACCAAACCTAGCCTAACCAAATATAACCTAACCTAAACTAGCATAGCCTAGCCAAGAATCGCCCCGACCCGTCTGGTATCACCTCCGTCAAGTTATGTCAACTCATGTCAAGTCACGCCGAGTCACGTCAAATCAGGCTAAATCACGTCAAGTTACGTCACGACACGTCACCTCACGTCAACGCACCTCACCTAACTAAACAGCAAGGAATGGTACCCATCAGTTACTGAATGATACGAATAAGTCTACTGCGCAAACCTAACCTAACCTAACCTACCTTAACCTAATCTAACATAATATAAACCTAATTTAACGAAACACAGCGTAGACAAACCTAGCCTAGCCTAGACTCGCCTCCCCTCAGGTCAAGTGACGTCAAGTCACGCCAAGACACGTCGTCACGTCAAGCCACGTCAAGTCAAGTCAAGTAAGGTCAAATCACACCAAGTCACGTCAGTTCACGCTAAGTCACACCAAGTCACGTCAAGTTACGTCAAGTCATGTTAAGTGAAGCCAACTAACGTCAAAAAACGTCAAGTCAAGCAAAGTAACGTCAAGTCACGTGAAGACACGGCACGTCACACCAAAGTACGCCACGAAACGTCACGTCACCTCACCTCACCTAACTTAACAGCAGGGAATGGTACACCTTAGTTACTGATTGATGCGCACAACACTACTTGCGCAAATCTAACCTAACTTAGCCTAAGCTAATCTAAATCAACATAAATTAACCTAACCTAACCCAGCCTCGCCTCGCCTAGCCTCGGCCCGTCTCGCCC
This sequence comes from Cryptotermes secundus, assembly GCF_002891405.2. Classification (NCBI taxonomy): domain Eukaryota; kingdom Metazoa; phylum Arthropoda; class Insecta; order Blattodea; family Kalotermitidae; genus Cryptotermes; species Cryptotermes secundus. The sequence goes on along the minus strand of NW_019731271.1, from coordinate 2,254,864 downwards.
CGTCTTACCTCGCCGCGCCTCGGGTCAACTAACTACAAGTCACGCCAAGGCACGTCAAGTCATGTCAACTCAAGCCAAGTAACGTCAAATCACTCCAAGTCACATCAGTTCAGGCCAAGTGACGCGAAGTCACACAAAGACACGTCATCTTAAGTCAAGCCATGTAACGTAAATCACGCCAAGTCAAGCCAAGTCACGTAAAATTACGCGAAGTCACGTCAAGTCACGTCAATTCACGTCAAGGCAACTCACGTAAGGTCACGTCTCCTCACATCACTTCACCGCACCTCGCCACACCTCACCTCACCTAACGTAACAGCAGGGAAAGGTACCCCTCAGTTTCTGATTGATGCGCACAAGTCTACTGCGGAAACCTAACCTACCCTAACCTAACCTAGCCTAATTTAACCTAATCTAACGTAACTGCGCCACGCCTAACGTCAAGTCACGTCACGTCACGTCACGTCACGTCACATCACGCCAAGTTACGTCAAGACAAGTCAAGTCATGCCAATTAACGTCAAGGCACGTCAGGTAACGTCACGTAACCTCAACGCACGTCACCTCAACTCACCACACCTCACCTAACAGCAGGGAATGGTACCCCTCAGTCTGATTGATGTGCACAAGTCTACTGCGCAAACTTAACCTAACCTAACCTGACTTAACCTAACCTAACCTGACCTAACCTAACCTAACATCACATGATCTAACCTAAGTTAGCCTAACCTAGCCTAGCCTAGCCTCGCCTCGCCTCGCCTCGCCTCGCCCCGTCTCGATTCGCCTCATGTCAAGTCATGTCAAGTCACGCCAAGAAACGTCAAGTCATGTCAAGTCAAACCAAGTAACGTCAAATCTCGCCAAGTCACGAGAAGTTAGGTCAAGTTACGCGAAGTCACGTCATGTTAAATCAAACGAAGTCACGTCATGTTAAGTCAAGCTAAGTAACGTCAAATCACGCCAAGTTACGTCAAGTCACGTCATGTTAAGTCAAGCCAAGTAACGTCAAATCACGCCAAGTCAAGCCAAGTAACGTCAAATCACGACAAGTCACGTCAAATCAAGCCAAGTCATGCCAATTAACGTCAAGGCACGTCAGTAAACGTCACGTAACCTCACCTCACTTCACCTCAACTCACCGCACCTCACCTCACCTAACCTAACAGCAGGGAATGGTACCCCTCAGTCTCTGATTGATGTGCACAAGTCTACTGCGCAAACTTAACCTAACCTAGCCTAACCTAACCTCACCTAACCTGAACTAACCTAACCTAACATCAAATGATCTAACCTAAGATAGCCTAGCCTAGCCTAGCCTAGCCTAGCCTAGCCTAGCCTAGCCTAGCCTAGCCTAGCCTAGCCTAGCCTCGCCTTATGTCAAGTCACGCAAAGCAACGTCAAGTCATGTCAAGTCAAACCAAGTAACGTCAAATCTCGCCAAGTCACGCGAAGTCAAGCCAAGTCACGTCATGTTAAGTCAAGCCAAGTCACGTCATGTTAAGTCAAGCCAAGTTACGTCAAGCCACGCGAAGTCACGCCAAGTCACGTCATGTTAAGTCAAGCCAAGTAACGTCAAATCACGAGAAGTCAAGCCAAGTAACGGCAAGTCACGTCAAGTCAAGCCAAGTCACGCCAATTAACGTCAAGGCACGTCAGGTAACGTCACGTAATCTCACCTCACTTCACCTCAACTCACCACACCTCACTTCACCTAACCTAACAGCAGGGAATGGTACCCCTCAGTCTCTGATTGGTGTGCACAAGTCTACTGTGCAAACTTAACCTAACCTAGCCTAGCCTAGCCTAACCTAACCTAACCTAACCTAACCTAACCTGAACTAACCTAACCTAACCTAATCTAACATCAAATGATCTAACCTAAGTAAGCCTAGCCGAGCCTAGCCGAGCCTCGCCTCATGTCAAGTCACGCCAAGAAACGTCAAGTCATGTCAAGTCAAACCAAGTAACGTCAAATCTCGCCAAGTCACGCCAAGTTTCATCAAGTCACGCGAATTCACGCCAAGTCACGTCATGTTAAGCCAAGCCAAGTCACGTCATGTTAAGTCAAGCCAAGTAACGTCAAATCACGCCAAGTTACGTCAAGTCACGCGAAGTCACGCCAAGTCACGTCATGTTAAATCAAGCCAAGTCACGTCATGTTAAGTCAAGCCAAGTAACGTCAAATCACGCCAAGTTACGTCAAGTCACGCGAAGTCACGCCAAGTCACGTCATGTTATGTCAAGCCAAGTAACGTCAAATCACGCCAAGTCAAGCCAAGTAACGTCAAATCACGGCAAGTCACGTCAAATCAAGCCAAGTCACGCCAATTAACGTCAAGGCACGTCAGGAAACGTCACGTAACCTCACCTCACTTCATCTCAACTCACCGCACCTCACCTCAACTAACCTAATAGCAGGGAATGGTACCCCTCAGTCTCTGATTGATGTGCACAAGTATACTGCGCAAACTTAACCTAACCTAGCCTAACCTAACCTAACCTAACATCAAATGATCTAACCTCAGATAGCCTAGCCTAGCCTAGCCTAGCCTAGCCTCGCCGCGCCTTATGTCAAGTCACGCAAAGAAACGTCAAGTCATGTCAAGTCAAACCAAGTAACGTCAAATCTCGCCAAGTCACGCCAAGTTAAGTCAAGTCACGCGAAGTCACGCCAAGTCACGTCATGTTAAGTCAAGCCAAGTCACGTCATGTTAAGTCAAGCCAAGTAACGTCAAATCACGCCAAGTTACGTCAAGTCACGCGAAGTCACGCCAAGTTACGTCATGTTAAGTCAAGCCAAGTAACGTCAAATCACGCCAAGTCAAGCCAAGTAACGTCAAATCACGGCAAGTCACGTCAAGTCAAGCCAAGTCACGCCAATTAACGTCAAGACACGTCAGGTAACGTCACGTAATCTCACCTCACTTCACCTCAACTTACCACACCTCACTTCACCTAACCTAACAGCAGGGAATGGTACCCCTCAGTCTCTGATTGATGTGCACAAGTCTACTGTGCAAACTTAACCTAACCTAGCCTAGCCTAGCCTAACCTAACCTAACCCAACCCAACCCAACCGAACCTAATCTAAAATAACCTAAACTAACCGAACCTTATTTAACCTAACCTAACCTAGCCTAGCCTCGCCTCGTTTCTTTTCTATTGCCCCCGTCTCGCTTCGTCGAGCCTCATGTAAAGTCACGTAAAGTCACGCCAAGTCTACGCCAAGTCACGTCAAGTCACGCCAAGTCATGTCACGTAACTTCACGTCACGTCACCTCACCTCTCTTCAACTCACCTCACCTCACATAACTTAACGGTATCTGTTATTTAGTGTCGAACTATATGAAATGCACCTTACGAATGGTAAATATCAAAGTGTAGTGCAAGACTCGGTCTCTGTTAGCTTCCATGGAAATCTCTTCAGGTAAGACTTATTGATCAGTTAATTAACGAATTATTCAAACGGTTCTGCCGTCTATCCAACAGTCATCGTTAATCTCGAAATCATAAAGAAGTAGAGCCAACTTCCGTATCACCGTACACCGCAAACATACCGGTACCTAAACATGGCACAATGTCCAAATCAGCATTCTCACAAATATTCAGAAAATCAGAAGCAAAACCTGATTCACTTAGGTTCCTGGTTTACACGTGTGAGTGCGTGTGTGTTACTGAGCCCTATTACCTTTGGAGTTGTGATAAACAGCATATGATCCTGTAATACAAAACCACCTGTGCCCGTACTAAACCAATAACGTAGCGCGTAGCAGAGTACAGCATACACACCTCACCTTTCAAGCTAGCCTGTCATCACACCAACTGCTTTTGAACTACTGTTCTATAGCCGACAGAATAGTTGTCGGAATGACAAATTTGTGTGTCTCTACCCCATCTGCACTTAATAAGGGTGCAAAATGGAACATATTCTATAAATTGCATGGAGTTGTGAGAAAGAGGGATTACGGAAGAGAATGGGATGGGTAAGTTTCTTCGTCCTTTGATTAATGTCGTAATTAATTAATGCCAACCGTCGTTGTCGTAATCATCTAATTCAAGAGGAAATATTATTCTTTTTAAGCAACTATTATTGTTACGAGCATATATACATATATACCATCTGGACATTAAGCTCATTTTAAGGAGGATAATTGTGAAAGCTATGAATTTATGTATAGAATACAATTTGCAACTCAGCTGTAACAGTGTTAAAGGTACGCATTCATACTTATTATACATTCTTAAAGGAGCAGTAAAACAAGACTACTACTACCACCCCCACTATCTTCTGCTGCTACTACTACCACCACCACTAGCACTACTACTATTACTGCCACTACTACTTCTACTATTATGTGCTACAACTACTACTACTTCTACTATTATGTGCTACTACTACTACTACTACTACTACTACTACAAGTACTATCTGCTACTACCAGCGCCACTCTAATACTCTACTGATACTACGACCATTAGTACCATACCTGTATTGTTATTCCTGCAGCTAACGTTGATATAAATACCACCATAAGAACGGTTGTCATCAATATCCTTTTAAGTACAATGGAAACTAAATAAAAAAAGCTGAGTCTGTTTATGCAGCATCTCTCTTTCTGGTGTCACATCCCATAGCAAAATATACACAGACCTTCGGAAACAGAATTAGCCTTTCAAGTGCAAAAGGGATTGCCATTATCATAATCATACACACATACACATATAAAAGCTTTTAGCATTTCATCTCAGAGTTACTGACGGAAACTCTGAATCAAGATCTCATTTTCCCCCGTAAAGAATGGAGTTATACTTTTCTCTCTGTTTTAATCCAATTCCCTAAAAAATCTGACGTCAGATATAGACTAGATGATGGAAGTGTATAATTCTCAGTCCCTCTGTACGAGGCAGGCAATGGAGTATGTAACATTCGCACGATATTGCAATGTGGCAGGTTGTCTGCTCGCAGGAGGAAGCGATACTGGGTTGTTATTTTAAGAGATATTCATAAGTTAGAAAGAACTTGTTTAATGATAATGCTGTGGACATACTTCAGAAGGAATGCATTAAGTAGGCTAGGACCATGTAAGCCTATGTATGTGATATACATTTTCGTATTCGTCTAAGAGAATAAAATATTAGGAATGATTTACATGTTATGTCCGTTTATTTCCAAAATAAATAAAACGGGCTAAAATTTGTCTCAGCATCTACACGCACCAGCGCAAGTATGTTTAATGTTTGCGTCTTGTCGTTCTTAAATCCTTATTCCTCAACAACAGTCAAAACACCATTAATAGTTAATACATTAATAATTACTTGTTACATAATCATCTAAAATCAAGGCATGCTTCGCTCGATTAATGATCATCAGGTGGCCGATTTTAAAAATAAAAATAATAAGCAACTGTGGTAAAATTCAGTAATTAGAAATTCACTAAACATTTTTATTAGTAAAAGTAGCCACCTGTTGATCGTAATTCGTCGATTGAAATGTGTCGTGCATTTAGAGAAATAAGATTTTTTTTTTCACTGGCTCTACAGACCCCTTGGGCCCTGGCCTCTGATTTTTCAGTTTCGTGATCATTTTACACACAGTAAGTTTTCTTGTACGAGTAAACAGCTCGTCGCAAGGCCCCTACCTAAACACAGGACAAGAACAAACATAGAATAAACACATACACATACAAAGCATCCATGCCTTTTGTGGGATTCGAAACAACGATCCCGGTTTCCGAGAGAGCGAAGACAGTACATGCCTCAGACCTCTCGGCTACCGTGACCAGCAGACAAATAAGTAATTACGTAGTAATAATTAAATGTGTTGTCTATGAATGGTGTGCGGACGCTGATGAACAACAAGGCCAGTGCAGCTGCAATATTACAAATTCCTGAGATCATAACTTTGGCACCGTCGATAATAACAACTTCAAGGGGCCGAGCCCTTCTTGAGAAGCTGGCAGTTGTGCAGATACTCAAGAACTCCTCAAAATTTAATGGAAGCCGTAGGTTCATTACCGTGTTCACAAGAGTCATCCACTGCTCCCTATCCTGAGACAGATCAATGCAGTCCATGCCACCCCATCCTATCTAAGATCAATTTTTAATACTATCCAACCACCTAGGTCTTTGTCTCCCTAGTGGTCTTTTTTTTTCTCGCTTTCCCATTTATACCATCTATACATCTCTCTTCGTCTCCATTCGTGCTACATGCCCTGCTTATCTCACCCTCCTTGACTTGATCATTCTAATTATACTTGGAGAAGAGTACAAGTTATGAAGCTCCTCATTATGCAGTTTTCTCCAACCTAACGTCACTGCCCGTCCAAATATTCTGCTCAACACCCTGTTCTTAAACACCCTAAGTCTATGAAAAAAGTTGTCTTCTGGGTTTAGGCACCGTGTATTCTTCGTTTTGGCCGACGTTTCGGAGGAACGTAGCGCCTCCATCTTCAGAGCAGTTGAATAGCTGCGGAGAGCAGTAGCTGTGGTGATAGGATGTGGAAGGTGCTGCTTATATACGAAGTAGGCAGGGGGGTGGTTAGGGAGAACGGACCAATGGGAGCAGTGGAGAGCGATTAAGGCCATATATGGTGTGTGACTAAGGGAGAGGGGGAACGGCCAGTGAGTACAGGAAACTTGAGGCCAATAGCACTAGGAAGTGCGGTAGTCAAGAAAAACCGGTAGGTTGAGGACAGGCTATTGACGTCAATGACATGACGAAGAACTGGTGTGGCTAGTAGGATTCTCTTGAGGGAAAGGATGTTTCACGTCTGTCGAGATTGTTGAGAGCGATAAAGACCATATGATGTGTACTAAGTAGGGGGGGGGGACGGCCTAAGTCTATGTTCCTCTCTTAATATCAGAGATCAAGTTTCACACCCATACAGAACCACAGGCAAAATTATAGATTTTTACATTCTAATATTTATGTTTTATACAGCAGGCGATAAGACAGTAGTTGATTTGTAACGTCGATTGAAGATGAGGTCACTGGATTTATTTCAATTTACCTAATCTTTCTAGCCGTATTATGGCCCTGGGTTCCACTCAGCCTCTAACAGAAATGAGTACCAGGAATCTTCCTGGGGGTAAAGAGCGGCCGGCGGGTAAGGATGATCTCACCGCCGCCTATGATTCGATTGTCTAGGAAATGTGAGAGCCTTGATGACTCACAACCCTATGGAAATCCACAGCCTGTTACAGGTGTAGCTTTACTTTTTTTTTACCATATGTAGGCACTAATGGTTTCAGACTTATGCACTGAATTTTTAAGTATGTAGACAAGCATCACCTCTTGGGTTGAAGTTAAACCTTGTATAAATTCAAACAAGAAATTCAGACACTTCAAGGTTAATGTAATTCTGACTGTTTCAGCATTAACAAAGCGAATCAATGAGGAACTTATAAAATGTTGAAATACAATTGTAACTGAATGGCGTTTAACTGTGCATGTCAGTAACGGAACATTCGAAGGTTACATTTTTATTTACATAAAAAGGGAGTTTACTGTAACGAATTAAAATACATACAACGTTGATGTTCTCTTATTGTTAAACTTCCAAGATGACTTAGTATGCTGGACCTCTGTTTACCTTCACGATTACAATGGTTCTCACATGGCTTTCTGTGCGACGTTCAGCAGACATTGCCTAATTAATCAACGTTGGCTGTCTGAAATTCTGCCAGTCTGAAATGCCTCGTACGTTCACGCGCGTTAGAAGGTTTTATCTAGATTACTTTGTTTACATGAACAGCTTATTTCGATCAGATCTCTTCCACCCATACGACCATCTTGTATCTGTTTCACGGAAATTCAGGCGTTCTTTCCATGAATTTAAGTTTACTTCTCATATTACAAACTCCGAACTTTACACGGATCTGAAATCGAACTTAACGGAATTTTTAAAAAACGGTTCGTCGCAAAATATTCGTACATTACATAATATAGATTTCCATAAAAGTCTGCAGTGTTTTTCGATATGACGTATGTTAAAGGAAGGGTAAGGCAACTGCAATTCTAACTCAATGCACTGTGATATGTGAAATCGATTCGTTTTGTAACAGTGGGTATTCATCTGCTATAACAAATTTATATCAGCAATAATGGCCATTAATGCAAATGAGGTATGAAAAACTCTACAAAAAGCATATGGAAATCATGTGTAGCAAGCATTTCTATTCCGGTCTTCCTTATACCCTGCCTAATACCGTAGCATATGGACCAGTTGCTAAGTAATGACTCTGCCCACAACGCCCATTGCTAGGCAACAGATTCCTAACAAGCGTTAATGGACTAACGGGAAAGCGGTGTTCTCTACGTGATCCGTGCGACATCTTCGTGTCGTAACAACAGAACAGCTGCTGGGTGAGGTATGTTCGGTGTGGTCCGTTTCGAGGTGTTATTAACAGGATAAGTCTAAAGTTTAGTTAGTTGTGGGACGGTCGCCAGCCGGTGAACGTGAGCACGGAAGCAGAGAGAATTGTTGGGATCCGTCACTAGGAATCGAGCGGTGAAGACACAGCAGACTGAGAAAATTTACTGGGAGCTGCAGTGAATTGCAGAGTGTGTGAATTAGTGATAGCGCTATAGTTACGTGTAGTTACGAGTTGTGTGTATAAGTTTTCAACAGATTAAATTACCAATCCAAATCCCATCTATAGTCACACTGTCACGTCACAATACGTAGGGAAATTTAGTGTACGAACACCGAATATGTGTTCGAACACTAAACTGTCTCTATTTGTTTGGAAACGCCGAATTAGTGCCAGTAATATTCCTATTACGTGCATTTATGTCCTTATACGGTCAGAACATAACGTGGACGTAGGATGGTAAAATTATGTCTATATATTTATTAATTTCATCTCCCAAATCACCTAGCTGATTACAATAAATTTGGCTCTAGAAAAGTCGTCGAGTTACTTCCTCCCTTAGGTCCAGATGCAGGTATTATTCCCAGTATAGGGCACCCTAAAACGATCTTGTACCATTAAGATAAGCGACCGAGTTTCACACCAATAGAAAATAAAAGTTAAGAGTAAATTTTTGAATATTTAAATATTTGGGCTTTAGGTATAAGACAAGAAGACGGAAGTGAATACCATTTCCAGCCTAGAAACTAAAAGACAATGCATACAAACAACTTTAGTCGGGAACTTGAAGGAATGAGACTGGAGGGGCGAGAGGGGTATTAAAATGAATCTTAAAGAAACAGAGGGGGAGGGTGTGGACTGGATTAGGTTAAGTTACGGTCCAGTGGTGAGCTTTTGTAGATACGGTAAGAGATATTTGGGTTCATTAAAGGTAAATGTGCCGGTCACGGTAGCCGAGCCGTCTAAGGCATGTACTGTCTTCGCTCGCTTGGAAACCGGGATCGTGGGTTCAAATCCCACTCAGGGCATGGATGTCTAGTTTGTGTGTGTGTGCGTTTTTCTGTGTTTGTGTACAGGTAGAGGCCTTGCGACGAGCTGATCACCCGCCCAAGGAGTCCTACCGAATGTGTAAGATCTAGAAAAACCGAAGTGAACGGAGAAGTTCATGGAGGTAGGCCTAGGCCCACTGGGGATGTAGTGCCAAGGAAAAAAAAGGTAAATGTAAAGCTAAGATTAACCCTGCACTTGATTAATTAAGCATTAATCCATGAAGGTATATGGGGAAGTGGCGGTGACTTCGGTACTGGATGGAGGTGAGTATTCAGCTCCACACCCAAGCCATTTTACCCGTGGGGATGAGCCTCCGATACCCGCTGGATAGCAGGCTGTACGGGCCCCCAAACCGGTCTGGACACTGTTAAGTAAAGACAAATTTCTTGCTCCTGCCGGAAATTGAACTCCAACCGTCAACCCGTAGCCCGTCGCTATACCGACTGAGTTATTCCAGCTCTTTCCGGTTCCATAAATGTCGGGGTATATGTGGATCATCAAGGGCTACTTTTCTTCATCGGGGTAACTACTCTATAGGCAGTCTAGTTTGTTTCCGTTTTAGCATACCTGCTTGCCGCAAATCAACATCGAGTTCTGTGTATACGTATGTTTTTGTAGCCCCATTTCAAATTTCTAACCAGAAAATCGACTTTTATGTTATATGGTACGAACGTTGTGCCATAGGAAACAAACCCAACCTTTTCTTAATTCCGTAAGAGCGGTAATAACAAAACTGGGGATACAAGAAGTTGCGAGTCTGGAACGACACTTAACACAGGGTCACAAAATCCAGCATGACAACAATTCTACGAAAACTGTGCTATTTTCATTCACATATTGCTCCAGCATAACGTAGAACAGCAAGTGACGAATGCACTGAATATCTCCATTAATTTTAAATTCCATTGTTTTCATCACTGAACCGCTATAACTAGGAATTTGAAATATGGCGCTGTGACACATCAAAACCATAGCTACAAACTGGTTACAAGCTACTGCCAACAATTGAAAAAATGCGAGAGTGCGAACATTTATGTCAGACAAATTCAACGCAGGTAAAATTTCTGTATAAAAAGTTCATCCTTCACATAATAATAATAATAATAATATAATAATAACGTAACGTTTGTAATTGCAAGCGTCTAGACATTATCTACTCACCGGTTCGGGACACTACCCCACTATTAAAATCGAATTTTTACTGTTTCATTATAAACTTCCTCTATTTAAATAAGATATTAACAATACANCAAGAGGTTGACCTGCTTCCTCAAAGAAAAAATGTTATATCTACCCTTGCCATTCCATAAATTAGTGGGGTCCTGGAGTGTTTCGTCTGGGTCCTATCCTTCAACACCAGCTGGTGTAATCTGATCTGCGTGAGGGTTCATGTCTCGGGACATTGGGCTGAAAGTTAGTTTTAGATAGGTTTTAAGAAACAGAGGGAAGTTGAAGGGGGCATTTTGTCTGGGTTGGGGCTATGGGAAGGCTGGCCAGGCTTACGTCCACCAGCGCTTGTATGTAATATACACTAAGAATCAATAAATCCTCTATTATCTGTAGTGAGTATTTGCTCTTTGTGGTTGGAATACCCGCTCCAGCAGCCAACTGACCATCACCATCACTGAATTATTACGCTACCGCTCGGCCAACATAATTCAGTCGACCCGCCACCATCTTGGGTCACGACAGTGGAGAAGATAGGTCAGCCTGCGGGGTGTTTAGCTCACGTCGACGCTGAAAACCACTCAGCTAGACCCAGAGCAAGTGGCTGGCTCAAAATGAGATAGATGCCACACGAGCGCACAAAATGTGTCCGTTGTAACGAACGTCGTGACGTCCGTTGTAGAAATAAACAAGAGAGGCGAATGCTACGCTTTCTTCTGGCTCCATTGCAGACAAAAACTATGCACCGCATTCTGCAGCTGTGTGGTGTCCTTAGCAACGTCCGTCATTAAGTACGTTCGTTGCAACGGACGTACTTCGTGCGCTCATGTGGCCCCAGCCTAAGAGCCTGGCAAAGTGCGGCTGTGCCAGACACATCCGCCGCACTTAACAAGCTATGAAAGGAAAATATTACAGAAAATTATCTTCGGTTCCGGGAAGCTCAAATCACACCTGTAAGATGCGATATTTTTACAAACGTCCTTCAAAATAAACTAGAAAAAAAAGGCATTGGCATCTGAACCAGACATATTTTTCTGTCCACTTACAAATATTCTTGGAGCACGCTGTAGCGTAGTTGGTTGAGGCACTATGCTACACTGCAGCTGTATTGTTGGCCGAGTGTGTGCTTTCAGCGTTGCCTAGCAATGGGTCTATGCGTCACAATATGTAAACATGATTACCTGTTTCTTATATCTTTACTTCTCTCATTACGCACATTCCGCGGACACAGATCATCAGAGACTGTCATTAGATTGCACAATTTTAGAACGAAATTCTATGAAGTAAATTAATAAACATCGCGAATTTTGGATCCCTTTTTGAAATGACCACTCCGCATTGCAGGAACCGCGAGGTTACACCACTGAAGAAAATTGCCGGCGACGTCATCCCAAGGGCGCCGTCAATCGATAAGCGTCGGAACTACAAATATAGTTCTTGACCTCCGCAATATGTACTCAACCTCAGTTACCGAACCAGTAAATAAGAAATATGAGAGAAAGTAACTGGGTAATCAATGTTCGGTTTAGAAAGAACACGGCGAGTTTCCTGAGCAGCCGAACGCTATCATCTCTCCAAGGAGTCCGTAACTTTAGGGAGAGATTTAGAACGTTATGTAAGGAGGAAGTGATTTGTGCAGGTCATCAGGTACTGTCTGGACAGTTCAGTGCATTGTATACATCGTACATGTTTCGGAAGAGGGAGACAAGACAAGCGTTAAGATACATCGACGGGCAAATATCTTTCAAAGCGGTTATTTTGAAGCTCCAGAGTGAAGTGAGGGTTAACACTAGGACTGGTTAGGGGCCGAGATAGCGTAGTCGGTATAGCGACTGGCTACGGGCTGGAAGACCGAGGGGTAGGAGTTCGAGTCATGGTAGATTCAAGAATTCTCGCTTTTGCACGTCCTCCAGGCTGACTCTGGGGCCCATCTAGCCTCTAATCTAATGGATACCGGGGTCCGTTTCCCTGGGGGCAAACGGCAGTGGCGTGTAGCTGACCACTCACCTCCAACTAGGGCCGAGGTCAATAAAATTTGATCTATATAACTTCCCCATACGCCTTCATGGCGTAGTGCTTAATTAGTTAAGTACAGGGACAACTTTGCCTTTGTTAGGAGGACGACGATGGATGAACGGTCTGAGGGTCTTGTGCAATCGGGAGCTTTGGCATTAGCAGTGCTGAACCTAAGGTTCTGCTGCCAATGACTTGCATATTTGATTATATAATTAATTAGCATACCGTATCAAAATCTATCAAATTAAAAAATGCAGCTCTTAATTAAAAATATTTGGACTTCATAAGATGAACTAGGGCATTTAACAACATAACGTTACAGAAAATCTCATGATTTACCATTACCTAACTTTGTTAGGACATTGCAATATAGAAGGTGGGACGCCGCGTCATAACTAAAGCGATTAGTCGCTGGCTTCCCACCGCGGCGGCCAGGGTTCGATTCCGGGTCTGGTCAGTGCGATTCCTGGTGGACAAAGAGGCGCTGGGGCGGTTTGTCTCCGAGTACTTCCGTTTCCCTTCCCAATCTTCATTCCACCAAATTCCCCATAATCATAATCACCCGGGGCAGGCTACAATAGGCCAATCAGTGGCCGCCGTGTCGAGTGGACCCAGTTGGACTACCCCCCCACTAAGCGAATAGAAGGTGGGACTTCTAGATCGAACAGGGAGGAAAGGAAATCAATAAGACTTCTAGTGAGGAAACTTCCTATAAAGTGGCGGAAAATGTCATTGACGTATAACATTAAGATGGATCTGAAAGGATGGCCGACAGTGAGTAGTGCAAGCAGTGAGAGATGATAATGTCCAACGGCAGACTTTAGTACAAGCCACGGTGATCCTTCGAATTCTGATATTAGAGTGTCATTCTGTTATTTCATTAAACCTGAGTAACAAATGTTGCCATGTTTGACAAAAAATCTTTTATAGGGGTATCACTGAAGCATAAAACCCCCCAAAATATAAAAATTTGAATCCTTAGTGAAAATTAATATTGCGTTATTCTGGGTAAGACATCGATTACGGGGGGTACCACGTGCGTATTTGAACATACAGCTTTCATCTTCACCCTGGAAACTAAAAAGAAAAATCTGACTGTTAATGTAAGGCGTTTGTGAATACGGAAGTGGTGGGAATTAAGGAATTAATCGCAAGGACACAAGAAGACCAGCACAATCTGTCTGCAAGTTTAAATCTGTCCAACACGAAGCCACATATTGGTCACGGATCGGCCTGAAGCTTTGCAGCTCGTTTGAATGATTCTAACCGCGCTATAGCTCAAGCGGTTAGTCGCTGGCTTCCCACCGCGGCGGCCCGGGTTCGATCCCGGGTCTGGTCAAGTGGGATTTGTGGTGGACAAAGTGGCGCTGGGGCAGGTTTTCTCCGAGTACTTCGGTTTCCCCTGCCAATCTTCATTCCACCAGTTGCTCCACAATCACCCTCATCTATAATCTGGGGCTGGTACAATAGGTCAGAAGTGGCTGCAGTACAGGGGACTTAGTCGCACCCCACTAGCAATAACAAAAAAAAAACTCACCTGTTTAATAACTCACCAATATGAACCGAAATCAAACTCTTCTCTAACATCAAGACTCCGTGGGGGGTTTCGGCACTTAAATGAACTGTTCACTAAAGTCTAAAGTAATGTAACAGTTAATGATTCGGCGTAAAAGTTTAGTGAACTCGATAGGAACTTTACTGAAGTTTCTTAACCATATAACGTTTTCAACGAATCAATGAAAATTAGAGTTTGCTGGCTCCAATATCCTGGAAGCCTAATACCTGGGTTTCTCAACACAATTCGGTCGTAACGGCAACATACAAATGTTGGCCAACCTGCGGTAAAATTGCCAACTACACTTTCTGAAATTGTACTGATCCATATTGTGACCATCTTATACCCTGATCTGAGTCGAACACATACAGACCTGCGGATTCTAATTCCCCGAAGAGAAATGACAGAAGCTGTAGAAAAGGAAGTGGGCTGTTTGTTGTTACAGCAGAGGAGATAGACACGGACCGCATCACCTCTGGGATCGGACATGCATTCCTGAGTACTCCACAACCGGTTATTTTGTAAGTTTTTAGTTGCACTGTTGACTCTTCACCAAACATAATTAGGGAGATAAAATGATGGATAATGAGATGGACGGAGCACGTAGGACGCAAGTGGAGAAGAAATTTCATTAAATGTTTGAACGGAAAGCACAAGGAAATAGGTAACGTGGAAAACCTAGGCATACACGGGAGGAGAAAATTGAAAAGAATCTTAAATACGTAGGGGGTGCGGATGTGGTCTGGATTCAACTGGCGTAGGATAGGATCCAGTGGCACGTTCTCTTATACATGGTAATAAGCCTTCACAGGGAATTTCTTGAGTAGCTGAGTGACTATCAGCTTCTCAAAAACGGCTCTGATACATAAGCTTCATATTAAATTGTTTGTTGTTCTTGTTCTTGTATGGGAAAACAAAGAGTTTGGTATAACGTAGCAAAGCGTGGAACCGACGTGAGATGGTGGTGAGAGAATCAGACGTTTCGAAAAGAGCAACGAAGAAAACCGGTATAGTCCGCGATGTATGACAACTGAACCGCAGAAGTACGTTACTTCTGAATCTGAGCGTTACGATTTAAAATGTTTTGCTTCAACTGTAAGACTACCTTTCATCTACACTTCACAAAACTAATAAGATAAATTACATACCTGTTTTGTTCCCGACAAACTGTTCTCTGGATAACATGCTTCAGCCACCAGAATGCATGCTGCGCTGGCCGTGGAAGTTATCGTATGTGGGAAGCAGAGAGTACGAGTATGTCATATTTTAAAGTTCAAAATCTCATCAAGAGTGTACTTCACTTTGACGGGTTGTAAGCGATCGTTTTTCAGGAATCACCTTAATGCCATACTGCTTGAGACAAAAACCTACCTCCCCAAAGATATCCATAAACTACATAAAACATTTCAGGTAAAACTTCTTTTATGCGTCTTTCCAATGTTTTCATAGGCTATCTTTGAATAAAAGTGACATATTTCACTTTAAACCAGCTAAGAATATTCATTTTGACATGTTATTTTTTCATACGATGAGAGAAAAGTATGATACATTATTTCCTTATTAATGCTGACAGTCATTTTTATCTCTCTATGAGTTTATAAACGCAACAATATGAAAAGCGTTATATGGTCAGAAGAACTTGTATCATAAAATACAAAATAATATAGAAATATGTAAGTTTTGAGGTTTTCACGGCGATGACTATGAAGAAAGTCGTCTTCTGGGTTTTGGCGCCGTGTATTCTTCGTTTTGTCCGACGTTTCGGAGGAACGTCGGACAAAACGAAGAATACACGGCGCCAAAACCCAGAAGACGACTTTCTTCAATATAGAAATATGTTTCCTAAAATGTCAGTAAGACCAAGATTAAATTCATGGCTCTGTTCGATGATAAAAATGTTAAAGGAATCAATTCTTTGAGCTAAAGAAAGTTCAGTACTATTATTATCAAAGACCGACAATAGCCAATACTGAGCTTGCTTGAATTGCCTCACGCTCCAGCAATCTGTTCCCTAAGATACTTTTAATATTATCCACCCATTACTTTCTCGGTATTGGAAGTGGTTTCAGACTCATTCTGTACCTAAACTCGTCACCCAGGTCACAGCTACACTTCCAGCTCATCGTATGTACTGAGTGTTCACTATCCTAACAAAGCTGGCTCGCTTGTATAAATCACGAAATTTCTCCTTATGTAATATTTCGAAACTTGAGCCATCTTAAGTCTAAATATTTATTTCCGTGAAAACTTTATTTTCAAACAACTGCTCTATTTATTTATGTCATTAATAAATATCGTTATTTAACTGCTAATAAAGACGCCCATTCCTCGGCCCGGATTTTTGTCAAACGAACTGCAATGAAATAATAGTACTGTTTCCGTGTCCACGGAAGAAGTTTCTTTTACTTGCATCCGTGAGAAAGAACAGACGTCATTCAATTAATTAAACGATTGTCCGGTTAGATCGCCTTTGCACTCAAAACGTGGTAGACGGTCTACACCAATGACGTACAATATGTGACACTACATACGGTGTAGTAATTGGCAGGCGGCTACTTTATCGACGGTTTCTTGCTTGGCTTACCCTTCGACCCTGAATGTGGAGGCTATAAGTTCCCTGAAATGGCTATTCTACGCTTAACGCTTTTAAAACTGATTCATCTGTCGACACTCTTAGCTACAGTCAGATTTCGGTTAGCTGCTAGAAAATTTAGACTTACTGTGGCAAGGGATGGCCTAGTGCCGCCGAATGTTTGAGTGGCGATGCCGTGTAAATCTGTAACGGAAATATGTCAGGTCCGCCTATAAAAGAAGAAGCAGCGTTTCTGCTTCACTGACGATATTTTTTTAAGTTTTTAATCCAAAAAATACCTAATATCTATAAATCCTAACACTCACTGTAGCCCGTTGAGTGATGCAAGTTATTTCAAATTTAAGCCGTCGTAACTACCAGAATTTAATGCTCATCCCAATATGAGAGATTAAAAGATACTTCAAATATTTACTGAACACTTTATAAATATAGCCAGCAACTAACCATATAAATACTATAAATAAAAATTGTATATATTGGAAACATTTCATTCAGTTTTTATTTGCAAATGTGAAATTTGTTAATTATTTGGGAGATATTCGGTAAGGAAAAAGGTGCGCCTTTTATCCAGAAAAATATGGTACTTCAATAATAAACTGAAGTTAGTGATGTTCCTATTGTTTTTATCTCCGTATTGTCACATGTTTGGAATCCAGAAGGGTCACTTCCATGGAAACGCTAGAACAGACCGTTGCGTAGGAAGTAACAAGAGCGGTATTGCAATTCTAACAGTGAGCCGTTGCGTATAGAAGGCCGAATCTCCCCGGAGATGAGTCTCCACGGTTATTACGAGGGTTCATTGCATAGCAGCGGCCGAGGTTATAAAAAGGGTTGAAGGAATTTGCCAAGTCAGTTGGAACCTAGACGCCATACGATATAGAAGAAGACAGCAAGAATACCGTCTTCAGAAGGCCGCCGCCGGAAGCAGTCTAGTATTAGATGAGATATAGCGGAAGCAGTAATTGTGATACTGCCAGTGATAATAATTGTAAAGCGTGTAAGGTGTGTAGGTGTGAGTGTCCAATAAAGATTCGCTAAATCCGAGACCCCCATAAAGTTATTTGTCGCGTGACATACCCAACACCTGACGGTATTATAAGTCAAAATTTATGAAAAACGAGCTAATTTAGAAGTAGTCCTACAAGACAAATGATACAAACTCCGTCCCAAGTGCAAACAATATATTGTGACATGTTGCGCAAAGCCGAGCCCCCCCCACACCAGCAGTGACGCGGCGGGTGAGTCAGCGCTCCCCTCCCACCCCTCAGCGGTAACGTAACGCTCGCGTAATAGGCGAGTAATCACCCCGCATCCTGGCAGCCATGCGCGGTGACGTCACGAGCGGAGCCGAAGAGAGCCGAGCGGAGCCGAAGATAGCCGAGCCCC
>NW_019731271.1:2192971-2234958 GCF_002891405.2 Cryptotermes secundus | reverse complement strand
ATATATATATATATATAATACTATATAATATCGTCCTACAAACTGCAAGATACTGGAAACGATTTTTAGCACAGATGATTTATACATTTTATCTACGACATAAACGTTATTTAAAAGCACTTCGAAATTTACATCCAACTTCTGGGTACACTGTTAGTGTTAATATAAATAGAAATGCTTAGGTATGATTTACATTTTTACTTCATTATGAGCTCCAGTTCCCTGAGTACTTCAGTAAAAGAGACTAAGCACTATGGTATGAAGGCAAAAGGGCAAAATTCATATGATATAAAAAATTATGAACCATTAACAAATACATATTAATTCTTTCAGTGCTGAATTTAATTGTGTGAATGCACTAGCAGTTAGTCTAAGTTGAAGCTCAGACAATTACTTGAATGATAAATCCCGAATTCCAAATTCTTAGCTACAGTGTCAACTTACCCTTCTCCTGAATCGGTCCCTTAAGCAAGCTGGCGAATCTGCAACAAAAAATTGGGTAAATATAGCTGCTGTTGCGAAGACATTCATTTCATTAGGTGTTTAATCTTAATTTAAATCCAATTGGCCCAGTTTTAGAATAGTCAATTCTCCTCCAATAATTTACCCTATATATGAGAATGTGTTCGCAATGCATTATGCAAACAAATTAACTATCAAATTTCATGGAGAAGCACCCGTTTTGAGAAGCTGATGGTTATTCAGTTGGTAGTTTCATTGTCTCGGGGAGAGAAATCTGACTTTATAACAGCAAATCAGTCGCATAGATACAAAATATGGAGATCTGAAGGCAGGGTAAGCGGGAAACCCCTTGAAAGAGCATAAAATTTTCAGTGAAATTTTCATTTTGTGAGATGATGTGTGCTGAAGCAAAGAACCTGGGATCCTGGACCTACTGAAACCTAGTCTTAAATTCCTTTGTCATATACAACATCAAGAGTACATTGCTAATCCATGATGTTCCTATATCGTCAAGAACTGTTCAACTGAAAATGTCGGTCAAGAAATTATGAAGTAGAGATCGGAAAGTTTGGCCGTTTCTACAATAGATACATCGGATTTCGATATAGGTGGAAACTACAGTGATTCCATTAGAAGTCGGTACTGCTTTGCTATTACGGTACATACTCGTATGTGTTGGAAGGAAAGCTAGAATCTCCGAAAGAAAACGTTTCATTACAGAGCTGTTTTAAGGAAATTAAATTAGAAATGTATACTATAGCTCAAGATTGTTATTTATCTTGGAAGGAAGTGCCTTAAAGTCAGTATTCTCTCCTAATGAGGGAACATTTTTTCTTCTCCCCTACTGCTTTCGCACCGCACCCCACTCCGTCCATTTTCAATCCCCTCCCACTGTCTCTCTTCATTCTTCAGTCTGCCTCCGTCTCAATTTTTCATCTACCTCTCTATCCATCTCCCTTCATTTCTTCCCTTTTTTCTTTGTTTCTCCTTTTTATTTTTTAGCCCTTTCCCCCCATCCTTTCTTTCCTCCTTCTTCAGTAAACTCCTATATTTCATAAACACAACATGTAGCTAAACGAGTTTACATACAGCTCCATGTGTGGCTAAGAACATAGGCACATCTTACGTAAAACAGCGCATTTTTCGTAAATCATGATAAGCTGTTTTACAAATATTCACATAATAATTAGTTACATTCCAACGATATAATTTATTATTATTTAAACTTATTTAGAAACATGTATAATTCAGAAGACTGAACAGCCCAGATGGCGAAGTCAAGCAGAAAACATGATTATTATTTTTAATCATCAGTGCATATTTTATGTACCTTGAACTTCGTTTTAATTAGGCTACATATTAGGCTTATTTCACGTCAGAAACATGTACCACGCTTACAGACCACAGGAAGAGCACTCCAGCTAATCCATCAATCATTATGCCCCCAGTAACTTCGGGAGCCGTAACATTACGGAGTGTCTCGTAACCGCGTTGTGTTATGGTGTAATTAGTCACGATGTGTCTATGAGGGAAAAGCGAACTTCATTTCCTCCAGCTATCTCCTCCACATGAACAGACTGCGCATTATATTCGAGCAAACCTTGGGGGGTGGTTGAAACATCTCCAATAAATGCTAAATTCTTTTCTTAAAAGCTATTCGACTAATTTCTTACAATTTACGCTTAATGATTTCCCTGTATCAAATTAACATTTCAACATGTGGGGGCGCGAAATATAAAAAATTCCAGAGTTTAATGTCTGACAATATTTTAGAAACTTAGAATGAATTACTTCATAAATAACGAACGTATTTTTTATTTCTTTGAATATTTTTTTTCTTGTGGCGCTACAGCCCCAATTTTGGGCCTAGGTCTACCTCCATGAAACTCTCCGTTTCACTTCGGTTTACTAGATCTTACACATACGGTAGGACTCCTTGGGCGAGTGATCAGCTCGTCGCAATGCCTCTACCTGTACTGAAACACAGAAAAACACACACAAACATCCATGCCCTGAGTGGGATTCGAACCAACGATCCCGACTTCCGAGCGAGCGAAGACAGTGCATGCCTTAGACCGCTCGGCTACCGTGACCGGCCTTGAATATTTTTAGTGTTTCGATTTCCACATTATTCAACGAACAGGAGAAACACCATTAAACACCTGTCTTCAAAACATACTTCTTCAATTGTATTGTATCTTCTTCATTAGGCTCGACAGCTTCATTTCTTGAACGCTTTGGCCTACTCAACAATTTCCTTCCAACTACTTCTGTCCTGTGTGCGAGTTGTTCAGTTATAAATTCCTAAGTCCTTTAGACCTTCCCTTACGTCATCTTTCCGTCTGATCTTAGGTCGTCATCTCTTTCTAATGGCGTGTGGCTCCCAGTCATATATTCTTTTAACTGTTCGTCCAGCCTCCATCCTTGAGATGTGTCCAAGCCAAGTTATTCTTTGGGCTCTGATGAAGTTAACTGTGTTCCTTCCTTTTATTAGGTTATCTAGTTCATCATGCATGATTATGACACAGTTAACTCAAAAGTGGCTGTAAGGTGAACAAATCTGGACTTTGAAGAAAGATGTTCGCAAAGAGCGAGCAGGTAAATTTTGGGAAGAATATGGTGATGACCAACTTGAAACTGTTCTATCCCCGTATTAACCCGGAGAAAGTAAGAATTCACAAAGCTCCGAGTCATTATAGCACGGGAAATCGGTTAAGATTTGAATACGTACTTCCCGATTACAAGTCTAGAATCCTACCACTACAACAGAAACTCGACGACAAAATTTATACACATTCGTCTAGAGATTTCATGACACTAGGCGCATACTGTCAGTAAACGTAGAAGGAAAAGCGTACTCCAGTAACCATTGATTCTATTATTTTATATGTTGACTCCTTTAGAGTTTTCAAACGTCAAGATGTTGTAACACGACGCCTGCAAGCTGCAATATGACCATCTGCTGGGCGGGGCTTCGCTGAGCACGTTCCCGTGGCAACGCGGAACAGACCGTTCCTAGACAACGGATTGTTAAAACGCGTCTCGCGGAACGAATACAGGAATCAAGGCGCTGCCCCAAATTAATACATGGTATCCAGCACAACGCGGACAAACACAGTACTGGAACTCTTGAATGCAACTCTTGACACATGGCAAAATGTTACACATATAAAGCGAAGTCCATATCAATTTATTTAGTTTCTCACACTGAGCATCTCCAATGAATGATTTCGAGCAAATTCCATTTTCATTCATAAGTGTCCAGTCTCCACTCTACAAGAGCAGTTCTTAAGGTTCGGCCACACAGAGCGCTACGTACGCTATGTTCTCTATACGAACAGAAAAATATCTCCCTTTATTGCCAATGTGACTGACCACACAGACTTCCGTACGCTACGTACGCTATGTTCCTTGTGTTAGCTGCGTCGCAGAGTGTACACAGCGTACGTAGCGAACATAGCATAGCGCTCTGTGTTGCCGAACCTTCAGGCTGTGCTGTAGACGAGGCGGCTAACCGGCCAGCTTCTCTTCTCGGTAACTCGGGTTCAATCTCAGATAATTTAGTGTGAGAACTGGGTTCATATCTAGCGTTGAGGTAGTGTGTGAGTCCATGTCTCTTTCCATCATTCAGTTTCTCCCATCCATCATCCGCTGCCAATGCACTATTTACGGCGTAAGAACCAATGGAATCTTATCCCAACCTAAGAATAAAAATAAAAAGGTATATGTGCACTAACGGCAGGGAAAAAGCGGCCCAAGCGTACAGTCGACAACTCACTAACGTTAGACATAAACGGAACTTTATATCCGCGGCCCGTCACGTCTTCATGATGTAGGGACAGTTTAATTTTACTTCACTTTACTTTAACGGATTAGGTATGTGATCTGTTAAAAAGCTCCAAGGAGCTGAGTCATCTTTGAGAAGCTAACAGTCTCTCAACCAGTCAAGCAGTCAAGAAATTCTCCACATTTTACGGAACCCCAAAGTTTGTTACAGAGTTCACTAGAACCCGTGACTGAAGCATGATTCTTTAATTACCATTACCCCCCTCCACAATAACTAGGTATTCCAAACTGTCTCTCCAGAAAATACTTCGAGAAAAATGCTGTATGCATTTATTATCTCTTTCATACACGCCGGAAGGTCGCGGGTTTGATTCCTGATGAGGCCATCGGATTTTTCAATTGAATTTATCTTTCCAGTAGCAGTATGGCTCTGGGGTCGACGGAGCATCTAATAGAAATAAGTACCATGAATCTTCTTAGGGGTAAAGGGCGGCTGGTGCGTAAGGCTGACAACCTCACCGCCATCTGTGAGCCGACTGTCTCGATGTCTGGTAACACTGTGGACCTTCACGGCCTGTTACAGAGGTAGCTTTAACTTTTTAGCTCATTCATGCTTGCTAAATTATCCTCCGTGACTTGATTCGCTTTGTTGCTACTTAGTGCAGAAAGCAACTTATGAATCTACTTACCGTATTTACGCATGTATAGGGCGCACATTTTTTGCCAAAAATTCAAGAGGAAAACTGGGGTGCGGCTTATATTCGTTATATTCGAAATATTCGAAATCACACTTCATTTAAAAAAAATTAAACGTTGCCAAATTTCGGAATAATTTCTACTCCTGAAATAATATTCCAAGAAAATTATTTTTTCTATAATTTCTGTCTGAAAATTGTGCTGCGGCCTATACACGCACGCGGCCTATACATGCGTGAATACGGTATTGTATAGTTACAGCCAGGCTCCCGTTAATTTCTGCCTTTATATAAAAATATTCCCCTGTGTACTATGCTGTCCAGGACCTCCAATATATTGTAACGTGTTTATGTTACTGATCCCGTCGGTCACGTGTGTAAGTCCAAATCCCACTTCTGACACCAATTGTCACGTGTCTTGAGATCGAATCTCGTCGGTCACGTGTTTAAGTTCTAATCCCGTTGGTCACGTGTGTAAGTCCAAATCCCACTTCTGACACCAGTGTAACGTGTTTACGTTACTGATCCCGTCGGTCACGTGTGTAAGTCCAAATCCCACTTCTGACACCAATTGTCGCGTATCGAGCGTATATCGCGACAATTAACTTCACGCCGTATTTGATATAGCGAATTTTATTTCACATTCGCTCATACAATCACCCAAATTACAGATTTACGATTACTGCTATCTGCAGTATCACAATTAGTACACTCCAAATGCCACAATACAACTGACTAGTTGCTGGCTAACTCGGCGGTAGCTTCAGGACTAACTGACTGACTCAGTACAACTCCTGTGAATAGCCTTCGCTGCTCCCTATGTAGCCTCGATCGGACAATACGGCCACGTAATAGGCACCCTTGTTGCTAGCCACGCTGTCCGGAGTTGCTGACGGCTGCCTAGTAACCGCGATATCCCTTGGTGACGTCACCGCGTTGACTTGCGTTGCCTAGCGACCAGGATGCTAGGACTCGGCTAACATCGGCTCGCTTCGGCTTCGCTCGGCTCATCACGGCTGGCGGAGGGAGGGGGGGGAGGGGCGTCATTCAGAGCTCAACATGTCACAATATTTTATTTCCTTAAATTCATCTTTCAAATCATTACAGACAACAGGAAAAATTATAGTTTGTATATTTTAATTTTTATGTTTTTAGGCAGAAGAAGGGATAATAATAATTGTGAAATTGATAGAAATAAATTTTATCTCATTTTCTTCGTGAATATAATGCTGGAACGTTATTTTCCGCGACGCGGTGTCTGAGACTGAGCTCTGGTATGTCGAATTAAACGTAGAGTAAATACTTCCTTAGTTTACTTTGCATTTACGTCAAGAGGCACCTCTGGAATATTGTCAGAGCTTCTGTGCTTCTTTACAGTGCTTATATTTTCTCCCAATAAATTATCGTAATCACAAGAGAGGACGATGTTTTCCACTCACTTTCAAAGCCTCCGGACATTCTTTGGCCTTCCCAGTAGCAAATTCTAAAGCAAAGTTGAACCGTAATGACGATAAAGCCCAGCCTTTTTCCTAACAATCCCTATAGGATATTCTTGACACAAATGTTTACTTGACCTGTTAATCTTCTTGAAGTTTAATGTTTTCGATTCGTGCTAGGCTAGGACACGATATAAAAAACACGGGCAGATATTCATGCAAGGAATTCGAACCCGTGACTACAGTCTCTATGCTTCCACTGGGGTGAGTGCGATATCTGCTAATTGCCTACCGGAGCAAAGACGCCGAAATAAGAGCCGGCATGTTTGGCTGAAAAATAAAATTGGCATGGCCATGAATAGAGATCGAACATGGCAAGATAAGCACGTGCCTTTGTATATATATATCGCATCACGAATCTGTGTTCGAGTGGAAGATGTAAAGCTCTGTATACTACACATCTCGGCACTATATTGTGACATGAGGCCTGAAAGCCCCAATAATCCATTGACAAACAACGGCTCGCAAATGCACGTGTCCGTGACAAGCCGGAAAACCATTTTCTAGGCAATGGGGTGTCGGGAAACACCACCTAAAAGCAGGAATAGTGAAACAGACACGGAATTATACATTTGCTAGTCAACGGCTCAGTAATTACCGCCAAAAAAGCCGGAATAGTGGAACCAGACACGGAATTATCCATTTGCTACGCAACGGTTAATGAATGTTTCAGAGACAACGCATTCATGAAGAGCAGTAGTGGTACCATGAAGTTCATGGTGTTCTCTATTCGGTTCTCTTGCATTATAAATGGGAGTTCATTCGTGTATTCAGGAGATTCATTCGTTAAGAGATCCTTCATACGACATTCAGTAGAAGTTCAATGTGTCAGCAGAGATTCGTCATTCGTCACTCGAGGTCCAGTAAGGAATGGAGCGAGTCCTAGACAGTCATTGACTGTGAGCTGTTATAATTGATTGTAATTGTAAAAAAAATGCCAATAAACCCAATCATCAAATCCAGAACCCATTATTATTAGTCACGCCAACACTTATGCGTGGCAATATCTATCTATTTACGGCTTTACAGCTCTTTGTCGGACCTTGGCCACTTTTTCAGTTTCTTAATCCTATACACATTCAGTAGGACTCCTTGGACGGGGGATCAGCCCGTCCCAAGGCTGCTAACTACAGACAGGACAACACAAACAGAATAAAGGCACATAGACTGATATGCCTTGAGTAGGATTCGACCCCACGATCCCAGTGTTAGAGCGAGCAAACACAGTTCATGCCTTAGACTGCGCGGCCACTCTGATCGGCATCTCGGCACTAAACTGGACCTAAAATTGCTTCGGGTGTGCGTCGTCAGATATGACGTATATCATTATGCCATTGTTGAAAAGTTATCAGATTCTATTTTAATCACACGATAGGAACCAAAACGCCACATCGGAGAACTTGTTCTTCCGTAAGGTTGCATACTCAAAGCGTAGGGGTAACGCATCTTCCTGAGTTATTTCATTCATACTGTGGAGTGTCCTCCTGCCGTTTAACTCTAGAGAAAGAAACGACCGTGTTACCTGGACTAGGGGGTCTGAAATAGTGTGGACGTTATGGCGACAAGAACAGTTCCTGTGCCAGACTGAAATCCAACACCCGCAGTCTAAACCGTAGCTAGCCTGCTAAATGAGCAGGCCCGGATAATTTGAATATGATACAAGGAGCAAAAATTGAAGAGTTCCGGTGACAACTTCATTAAAACAATTTATTCAGTGAATATACGTGTAAGTAATAGTAAAAAAGTAAAGCTGTCGCTGTACCAGGCCGTGAAGGCCCATAGGGTTGTGAGACGTTGAGGGTCCCACATTATCTAGACAATCGGCTCAAAGATGGCGGTAAGGTTGTCAGCCTTACGCGCCGGCCGCGCTTTACTCCCCAGGAAAATTATTTAATTAATTCCTGGTACTCATTTCTGTTAGGGTCTAAGTCAACCCCAGGGCCATAGTGCGGCTGGAAGGATTAGGTCAATTGAAAAAAAAAATCCAATGAACTCATCGGGACTTGAACCAGCGACCTTCTGGCTTGTAGCATAGTGCCTCAAACAACTACGCTACCGCGTGCCCCCGAATATTTCGTGGCGATATTCACAAGTCAGAGCCGCCTCTGTAATTTAGAATTAGCAGTGTTTAAACTTCAGATTCCATTATCTGAGAATTAGTTTATATCTTACCGGGATTCCCTTGCAGAAGAACAATTTTGTTGTCCTTCGTTGTTACTTGCATCTGATACTTCTACGTTCCTGTACTCAAGTACAATGTACATATGGCTTCTGTGACCATATCACAGATGTTTTAAGCAGGCCCTCATTAAGCCACTGGAACAACTGGCTTTCTTCAAGGCTCCGTTGGTACGGTCCCCCAGCTGTGTACATGTGATTCATGTTCGAGGAAGCGATTCCAGAGCAGATGTCCTCCATACACTTCGGTTTTCCCATGGCAACGGAAGGTACAGAAGTCATTCGACGCTCTCTATATCATGCCAGCATTGATCCATAATTAATCACCTCTCGCCTTCATATCGCTGCCCAGTAGCCGTTGCCAAAAAAAAAAAAAAAAATGAAGTGCTCCTAAATCCTACATGTCGACGCTAGGCAACGATTTTTTTTCAGTCTCAATTCTAGATTAAACTGAGTTCAATTCTTACTTATTGAAGACAACCATCTTGAAATCACCATTTCCTTACAAGGCTACCATGAAAGTATATGAAGAAGAGCTACCGCTGCTCAGGCTATAGGCTGGGCAATCTGAGAATCAGGTTCGATTCCCGGCAGCAGCACAGATCTTTCTCTTTTTCTTTTCACCACCCTGTTCAAACGGCTCTGAGGCCCACACATCATTCACTGCAATGGGTACCGAAGAGCCTTTACTAGGAGGCAGAACGGACGGGGAGTGTAGCTGACTGCCCATCTCTGTATCGTGACGGGGTTAAGAACATGTAAAGTCATACCCTTACGTTCCCGTAGGTCTTCATGCTGTGGCCCTTACTTGATTAAGCACACGCGCAAATTAAAGAGTGTATTCCCGCGCATTTTGTAATACCAATTATTTCTATCCTCTGGGATATAACGCCGTGCAGTCCACTGAAAACAGACTGACGTTTCGGAGGAACATGTCGCCTCCATATTCAGGGTCGAAGAATAAGAAAAGCAATAGACCAGCGTGAAAGCAAGTGGCAAGACAATTATGGGTGGTTTACTATATGTATAAGGTCATGTTTCTTTATGTCGTTATGCTCTCGCATTCATTCATAATTTCTCGTTTATATTTTCGGGATAAAAAATTCAAGTGCTCCAGAAGCTTGCATTCACAGTCTGTTTCCTCCTTGCTTACTGCTTACTCTTCGACTCTGAAGTTCTAGGCATTAAATTCCTCAACAACATGAACTGACTATCAAACTGTACGGGGTCATATCCCAGCAGACGGTACCCTTCGTATTCACCTCAGTCAGTCAGTGACAAGACTCGCAAGAGTGCAAGAGTACGCCCTACTCACTGCTGTCACGGTTACAATGTTTTCCTTATGGAAACAATAATGGACGAAGAAACTAACTCTGACTCAAACCCATATTGTAACAGAGAAATCAGCCCATTTTCCAACATTAAGTCTCGCTCTGCTTGCCACGTGCTTCTTACTAGTAATCTTGTTTAGCTTTCTGCACAGCCCAACGTTCCTCCGAAATTTCGCTGGACTTCTACCCGAATACACGACTTTATGGCCTAGAAGACAGTGCTCTTCTTCACAGCTTTAGCAGTTTTCTTTTCTAAAACGAATTTTCGTGTTCACACATCCGTCACTGTTACTACTTTCCTAGAGAGAAAGTAGTACAAGACGGGCGGATACCGTGAAATATGTATATCTAACCTATATAATCTAATCTAATCTAACCTAATTTGTCTAATCTACCTATCGGATATGACCTAATCCTTCCAGTGGCACTCCGACCTTGGGGCTGACTCAGCCTCTAACAGAAATGAGAACCACGAATCTTATTGGGGGGGGGGGGATAAAGAGCATCCGGTGCTTAAGACTAACAGCCTTACCGCCATCTGTGAGTCAACTGTTAGAGAAAATGTGGGAGCCTCGACGTCTCACAACACTATGGGCCTCCACAGCCTTTCACAGGGTTAGCTCTAGCTTTTTACCTAACATATAAACTATCTAAATTATCTGTGTAATCTAATCCGTCTTAACTAATTTATGTATCTATCCATCCATTCAATCCAATCTATTTAATCTAATTAGGATATCCAGAAGAATGTCATCTAATCTGTCTAAGAGGAGTGAGTACTATTTGTGTGATACTGGCACAAGTGACAATTCTATGACGACGACTGCGCAATGTGAAGGATGAAGGTGTAACTTAATTCGCTGTTCTATCGGACAAATGTAGTGACGGAAAGAAAGAAAGAAAGAAAGGTACGATAAATGACTCACTGCTAAAATTCAACTGGCTCCTCCACTAGCAATTTTCTTCGTGTATTTCTTCAAACGGTTTCGGCGCGTACAAATTTATTCGGGTTCCACGCTGAGCTGTATATTCCAGTGGACGCGAAAATCGTCTGCACTTATCTTCCCGCCCTTTCGGTACTCCAGTTTCAATATGGATTCGTACCTCCAATTCTGACAAGCAGGCAGAGGCCGAGATGTTGACACGCAATATCTGGATGTAAGAGCCACAGTCTATACAATTCTTCGAGGTTTTATGTTTCTGCGTGCTACTATTTTCTACAACATTATCAATCATTATCATGATAGATATGTACACAGTTTAGGAATGTTTACTTAGGAAGACAGACCTTAAACAGTAAAGTGTCATTAAAATATTTAAGCAATCAGTTAGACTTCTCTTAGTAAAACAAAAGCTTCAGTTCCAACGCTCAAAGTAAAGAATTATACACAGTGCTCAAGCATAACAAACTCCATTCTTTCCAAGAACAAGCGTTTCATATCTCCTTGCGCTTTCTTCCCTCATATCCGATGTGTATGTATCCTCGTGGAAAGCCAAAGGCATAAATAACAAGCATAAAAGGGACTCTAACAAACTATTAAGTTAAAACCAGGCATTATAGAATGCATTGAACTCATTGTCTTGTGTATCTCGTAGCGTAGACTTAATAGAATTAGTCAAAACTCAAGTTGTGGTTTGCAATTCAGCCATTTACTCTTAAATATGAGTAAAAATTAATGTTATGGTAGCGAAAATTTCCTCGAAATAACATACAAGCTTATTTTCTTGTTATCTGGGGTCTGGTCAAGTGGAATTTGTGGTGGACAAAGTGGCGCTGGGGCAGGTTTTCTCCGAGTACTTCGGTTTCCCTTGCCTGTCTCATTCCACCAACTGCTCCACAATCACCCTCACCTATCATCTGGGGCTGGTACAATAGGCAGGAAATGGCCGCAGTTCAAGGGACTTAGTCCCATCCAACTAGCATTAAAAAAATAGTAAGTAGAGTGTAAACTTGGAACATAATTGATTATATTGTAATTATCAACTAAATCACAGACACGTTGAGAGAATGAAAAAACAGTATCCAAGCCGCAGGCTCTGTTTATTACGGTCTCTGAGGGACCTACAAGAAGGACTAGGTGGAAATATTAATTTAACTTCTGCAGCACCCATGATACCTGAAGATGAACTACGCGTAAACTAATCTGATACGATACAAACGAGAATATTTATAGTAATGATAGTCTTCAGATTTGTATCAGTGTATTGTTGGAGGCGAAACTTCCAGTCAATTCGAAGGAATGTACTCAGAATACGTGCCCCCCTTGATACTCCCATTATGTTACGTTAAAACTCTAGCATCCAGGATGTGGAAGTCCCATATACCACTGCTGCTCGAAGAATTTTCCCTGTTCCAGATAAGCCTGAGATACATAAACATGGGATGGACCCATCCTGCTTGAAATATTCTGGATAAACACAACGTCCTGAAATCAGCATATTCCAAGCGACAGATACCTCAGAGCTTGCGTAGAGATGCAGATCCTTCTACCCAAAACGAATAATGCAGGGAACTGTAAACTTGGCTTACGCACAGAAAAATCGTGAAAGATAATGAATATGGGTGACTCAGTGTTGTTTCGCTGAATAGGTCCCTGAAGGCCGGCTGTGATATTCAAAGTTTCCCTTTCCCCTCCAGCTGTTGAACACAAGGCTCAACGACACTTTTCTCTTAAAATTACTGTTTGCTAAGCTAAAGCGCTGCATGTGAGATCGTCGGTTATTAAATAAATTGGGTGTAAAAAAGGTAAATTTGTCCCTGTGCTTAACCAATTAAGCACACGCCATGAAGGCGTATGGGGGAGTGGATGTAGAGATCCATATTTTCTTGACATCGACACTAGTTGGAGGTGCGTGGCCAGCTTCACGCCTCGGCCGCTTTACCCCTGACAACTACTGGAGAGGAGGTGCGGTGGACCCCAGAGCCGGCGTGGACGACGTGGAGAAAATTCTAGATCCTACGGAGACTCGAACTCTGATCCGTTGTAGTCCATCCTGTAACTAGTCGCTATACTGACTACGCTATCGCGGTTCATATACATTAGGTGTATTACGTATTTAAAATGGTAGTTTTTACTCTTAAAGTAAAACACGTTGTGCAGAGTGTTATATTACATCAAAAATTCGTTTCTTTCTACCAAGAGCCAGTTTTGAGAAAACTGATTAAATTTAATTTCAGGCTAATATGAAATTCACATTTTGGTGACCCGACCAGGGAAAATGGAATTTGCAAAGAAACGTTTAGTGTAAACCCTTCGCAACAAATCTCATTGAAATGGCTATCGTTGCATAAGCTCAGAACTGATAAGACATATACGAGTACAGGTGGTCTTAAAATTTTTCGCATAATTCATTAACTTCTAGAAAACGACACAAAATGTAAAACAGGTTTGTGACAAAGCTACATTTATTTACATGCGCATTCTCAACTGCATCGACTTTGTACAGTCTGAGGGGATGTTAATGCCGATCACGGTGGCCGCGCGGTCTAAGGCAAGAACTGTCTTCGCTCGCTCGGACGCTGGGATCATGGGTTCGAATTATACTAAAGGCATGGATGTCTGTGAGCGTTTATTCTGTTTCTGTGTTGCCATATGTGTAGGTAGAGGCCTTGTGACGGACTGACCCCTGTCCAAGAAAGCCTACATACTAAGTAAAGGTATCCCTGTAACAGGCCGTGAAGGCCCATAGGGTTGTAACATGTTGAGGTTCCCACATTTTATAGACAATCGGCTCATAGATGGCGGTAAGGTTGTCAGCCCTACGCGCCGGCAGCCATTTACCCTAAGAAAATTCCTAGAATATTCCTGGTACTCATTTCTGTTAGAGGCTGAGTCGACCCCAGGGCTATATTGCGGCTGGAAGGAGTAAGTAAATTGAAAAAAAATCCACCTCATCGGGATTCGATCTCGCGACCTTCCGGCTTGTAGCATAGTGCCTCACCCAACTAAGCTACCGCGTGCCCCTAGTCCTACCCACTGTATATGAAAAAGAGTATTACAAAACCGAAGAACAGGCCAGGACCAACAAACGGCTGTAGAATCACTGAGGAATGAATGAATGAATGAATGAATGAATGAATGAATGAATGAATGAATGAATGACGAATGAACGAACGAATGGATGATTACATGAATGAATGAATGAATGAATGAATGAATGAATGAAGGGGGACAATATGTGCGACCATTAATTTGGGAGACTGTGGAATGGAAGTTGCACTAACCAGTTTTAAGGCTATTTCTATGGACGGACAGAGGGAAACCGCAACAAACCTGTCAGGAGAGGCCCTCAGAGCCTACGCTCAATCCGGAACCTTCCACGTGCAAATCACGAGTACTAACAACACAACCGCCACTTCTGGTGAAGAGGCAAAGCGTCTACTCGTAATCTAAGGTCGAATATCGAACGGGCTGCCCTAATTATTTGTGTTGTTGTTTCCTTTATAGCTTCAAGGTCTTGGAACAGAAGAAACAACTATAATTAAAGATGGTGATATTTAGTGACACGTATTAACAATACAACTGCCACGATCGGCTAAGAGGCAATGCGTCTGACTTATAATCGAAGATAGTACACGTATATGGAACGGACTATCCTAATTACTTGTATTATTATTTCCATTAGAGCTTCGACGGCGTTAGAGCAACCTAAGGAATAACTACGATTAAAGATCACAATACTCAATGAAATGTATATTTCCAATCTAATTATTTAATGAACTAATTATGCCATCAAGTAACTTATATTTATCTATCTACCTACCTATTTATCTATCTACGGTTCTACAGCTCTTTCTTGGACTTTGGACCCTTTTTCAGATTTTCGATCTTTTACACTGTCGACATTACTCCTTGGACGGGGGATCAGCCCGGCGCAAGGCCGCTACCTGAACATAGGACAGCACAAACACAGAATAAACGCACATAGACATTCATGTCTCAAATGGGATTCGAACACACGATCCCAGTGTTTGATTGGGCGAAGACAATGTGTGTATGGCCACTGTGATCGGGTTCAAGTAACTTAGGTCACGAATGACAATTTCTTCTCTTTGTTCATATAATAAACAAGGTCCCAAAAATTTATACCTAAGAAATAATGTGTTTCAAACGCTAAGAAAATGAGATTTCCAAATATTCTTTACAACTTCAGAAAGATTTCAAATTCAAAGCTTGGGTTAAAGACGCTGAACAGGTAGCGTCAGAAAGCAAATGTCAGAAAGTGTAGTGACGCCAATTGGGGGCCGGAAATTGAATGACAAGTGATACTATAGATTGAGGAAGCCATTTCCCATGTCAGTTCGTTTGGAAATGCAACAAGCACAATGCCTCTAATTAATTTATCTAATCTATCTACTGTCCGTCCAAGGTCAAGCTATTACACCTGTCAGGAAATTAAGGTACATAAAGAGCGAAGGATTTCTGTAAACGCAATATGTTCTATAAGCTCTGGAGAGCATGGTATTGTGCGTACCACCCACAGTATTTGAGAGGTATCTGTTACATATTTTCAGCCAGAAAACAAGGCGAGGTTTTTCTTACAAAAAAAAACAGCTTCTCAGAAGTGAGGGTCGCTTTATTTTCGGATCCTTAGGAATAAATATGAATAAGACGATGAGTTCTAAATGATAGTTATATTGATATTTATGAAAATAACTAGAATTACATTTAAGATATTAATTTTTGAATTTATTATTTATTGAACAATGACGTCTCCTGGGATGTGGCGCCGTGTAGATCTTGCTTGAAACGACGTTTCGGATGAAAACATCCGCGGATTTTTCTACTCTGAAGATTGAGGCCATACGTTCCTCCGAAACGTCGGCTCACACAAGATCTACACGGCACCACATACTAGAAAACGACATTTTTCATAGTGTGAAAACCTCAGTCTTACTTATTATTTATTAATAGGGAAAGTTTTCACTTCCTTGTCCTTACAATCCTCAGAACTAAATTACACTTTTAATTTTGTCCAATAAATTGCGCTTCTTCTCATTAAAAAGAGAGGGGGCCGCCTTAAATTTGAAGTTACCTTCTGTTCGGGCTTACGAGTATACGGTATTTGTTTGGCTCATATAACAAACTTCCCCTTGTGGAGGCGGGTTAGAATACCTCCACTGCAGCCCTGCGAGCCGTAGGGAGAAAGAAAAGGGACCCGGTGCCTTGGGTCAGAATTGGGCCACCCTGTCACTGGTGGACATAAATACAGAGACCTGGTCCTCCAGCTCGGGGGTTGGACGCAAGGCTGACGACCTTCTTCTGTGAAACAAAATACTGTTGCGAAATACAAAGAAATTAAAACGGGAAGGTCCGATTCACGGCAACATAGTGAAGCACGAACAAATCCGGAAGAATTTTCTAAGGAAGGCTATGGTTCAAAATGTGGCGTTTTGCGAAAGATGATATGGCGAACATAGGGCAATACAGAAAGTGCTGAGTGCATATAGCAGTACAGCTGCGTCGACTGAAGTATTCAGAACGATCAGACTATAGACCACAACAATTCCTGAGATCATAATAATCTCAGATAGGATACAGACAAGTAGCAGTACAGCCACCTGAGTCTTGTGTACTTCTAGAAGTGTCAGGCTTCAAACGTGTTGAGGCGTAACACTATAACAATATATAATAAATGTTCCAAGTGTATAAATATTAGTATAAAATGAATATGATAGTTTCCTTCCCGTTATTCAAGCACTGCCCAGAGAAAGTAGGATGGGGAATATTCCCAACAGAGAGATCTACAATGTTCACAACATTCTACAGTCATCGAAAAAGAATTCCGGGATTACAAAAAGCTATCACTCAAAAACGATTAAACACATCGACAATTTTCTAGACGTAAATTTCCAAGAAATATCTGAAGTTTTTGTCTTACTTTATTATGTTTCGATATGTGCTCCATTTGCACTCGACAGATATCGAGGCTTTATTCGATCTCGCACCAAGTCCGCTGAATCATATCTGGAGTTACCGTTGTGATGGCTGCTGTGATCCTATCCCGTAGGCGCCGTACAAAATGTTTTTGACATAACCCCCCCAAAAAGAAGTACATCGTGGTAAGATCTGGGATTTTGGGAGGACAGAATATTAGTCTGCCCAACCCAATCCAGGCCTTGAGCAAAATTTGTATCGATTGGTCAACCGATAAAAGCATCTCAACATCGTTCATTATCTGTCATCAACCAAGCATCTCAAAAACTTATGCTCATTCGCTGCATTTGAAAACTTGAATAATTTCCATATAATTAAATAGTTCTTGAATGATAGACTTTTATAATCCCGGCATTCTTTTTGATGATTCTGTATACGACTGCACTCCGAGGCAGTCAAAGAAATTTGCAGAACTGTGAACAGTATAAATATGTGTGGTAGACCCTTTGGTGTAGTTATGTTTTATTCGCACAAAATCCATGCAAGGATCGCATAACAAGATCGTGTGTCCTCATGTTCACATCTCCAGAAGTACTGGACGAATGTCGACGATATTTGGTATTTTGCATCTACAGTAACAATTTTTTAAAAAGGAATTCATTTTGGTTCACGTCGGTCAAGTAAAATTCTTACTTTACGTGGGGTTGAAATGGAAAAGCATATGTTTACCTTTTAGAAAGAGTTAATCTTACAACATTTTTGCATTTAACGCTAAATATGAAAGTCATTATGAACAACGGCACTTATTACAAATATGTTTTGATAAAGCGAGCTTCGAAAAAAATAAAAGGAGAAATTATCTCTGAGCTTTGTAACCATATGTCTGCAGAAAATGGAACTGGAAAATTATGTTAATTTCTACTTTCCTTCAGCTCTTAAAAAAATATACAGCACTCAAGTAAGCTAATTTCTCTTTTTCAAAACGTAGGGAAAATTGATGAGATTTAGTACAATACTCAAGATTTGAAAATGTAATCTTACGAAGAGTGACATAATATAGCAACATAAAATAGGCACAAAAATAGGACAATTGAAATAAAGGCGCTCACTTTATTTTAGAGAGATATCCTATACAAGAATTTACATATTTAATGAGAGACCTCTGAAGAATAAATAACATTCGAACATCCTACTGCTAGATTTCCATCATCAATAAATGTCAAGGTCAACGAAGCAAGTAGAATTGCATAGAATGCATTCTGAAAATTTGTGCTGTAATCGGAAGAAAACCGTCACTCCTTGTTAAACAGAAATCATGACTCAACTAAAGTCCTGAATGGCTGAGCGGACGCATTCCATATTCACCTCTGCCGCTTCGGTACCGACAAGAAATTTTCGACTTTTTTTTATTGCTAGTGGGGTGGGACTAAGTCCCTTGTACTGCGGCCACTTCTGGCCTATTGTACCAGACCCAGATGATAGGTGAGGGTGATTGTGGAGCAATTGGTGGAATGAAGATTGGCAGGGGAAACCGAAGTACTCGGAGAAAACCTGCCCTAGCGCCACTTTGTCCACCACAAATCCCACTTGACCAGACCCGAGATCGAACCAGGGCCGCCGCGGTGGAAAGCCAGCGACTAACCTCTTGAGCTATGGCGCGGCCAATTTTCGACTTAGTACAAATATTATGCTTTTGGACAATATCCATCGTCTCGTCTTTAATTAAAAACCGTCCTGTCTATTTTTCAAACACATCGTTTTGGAGACTGGATACTGTCTCCGTCTTCTGGTAGAGACCAACGGAGATAGGGGCTAGATCTATCGATTGGGCACAACTGATTAGGTTTTACCTGAAGACGGAGACAAGCCAGTCTCCGAAACGTTGTGTTTTGAAAAATAAACAGGACGGTTTTTAGATAAAGACAAGACGTTGGATAATGTTCAAAAATATCATATTTGTACTAATTTACCATCGTCACAAACTTTTAGATCTTAATCTTCGACTTTCTTTGTATTCTCTTGTGTTTTTTCGGTTCAGCAAAGACAGAAATGTATGCATTAGAAGATTCCAGTGTAAAAGAATACTACTTACTGAAAATAGTCTGAATTAAAATAATTACGTGTATGCTACACTTTTTGTGATATTACACAGAAATATTAAGGATATTAACATATTTCTTAATTAGTAAAATTAGGTTTGTGGGTTTACGCATAAAGAACGAATGGCCACTTATTAAATTTAAAGGACGTCACTGGAAAATAAGCAACAGTTCACTGAACACGAGGAGAAGAAAGAAAACTGTACAGATAATTACCATATGCCGGCCGTATTAAACAGAAACACACTTCTCGGGAGTAACTTCCGTGTGCTTCAAGCTTAAGGAACAAGAGCACTAGTGTGAAAGTGAAAATCGGCTCACACAAACTTCACGTCTAATCACGTAGAAAGAGTAAACTTGTCCGAAGTTAAGCATTTTTTTTTTAATTTGTTGCCAATTATGAAGCTTTCAACGAGCACGTCCAAGTTTTAAACTGTGTAAACAGGCGCTAGAAAAATAGCCGTTGCTAGGGAACAGATCTGTGGAAACGCTGTTTCCCTGGCAACGCGATAACACGAAATACTGAGACGTTTTCTGTGCGGTCTGTGCGGAGGACTTATAACTAGGAGCAGTAGTTCAGTTATTGTTGAGTCATTTTAGAGTTGCAGTAGTGAAGAAGTGAGAAGCTGGTAGGTGAGGCCTGGGACATTTCGGGAACTCAAAGGAAAGGGAACGTCTGCAACTAGCAACGGCTAGTGAAGACTGAGAAGACTTTATGTGTGCTGTAGTTGCAATGATCTTTGGTCTGTGTAACTCAGCGACACCGTCATGGTTATTTGTAGTTATGAATATAAATGTCCAACAGAACCAATTACCACTCCAAGCCCCGTCTATGGTCACCCTTACCACAATATCAACAATAGCCTAATATTAATTAATGACAAAAATCGGTACTAACACTTATTCATAATCAGATGACTTTCAAATATAAGTATTCATTACATAAAAAATATAAATTAGTTAAGCCAGACGAAAGGACAGGACAAGTTTAATTTTGTGTTATCTGTTATTAAAAACGAAGTTCTATAGTTCGTTCAGCATTAAGAAGAGACTACAGCCTGTTATATCTGCACCACTCAACACATGCATTAAAATGTTTTCCCCCTCAGGAATACTTCATAAGAGTAATTATATTTTTTTTAAGTTACTAATGAAAGAGATTCATAATTTTCTCGCTCGAAGAAAAACGTTAACTACCTTTTAAAAACACTGTGTTCATATTTTTGTATTAAGAGTGAACATAATGAGCTTACTTCGCTGTTTGTTTTCTCTTTTAACCCATACGGTAAGACCTTATAATTCGGAACTTGGTAAAAAGAGTATTGGGTTTTGTGTGCTACTGTGTGGACCGAAGTGCATCTTGATAGAGCGACTAATGTTAGCTTTTAAGGGCTCGAACACACACAGCGACATCGGTCGTACGGAAAAATGTCGTACGATTTTTTTGTCGTACGACCTCCTTCTCACACTAGAGCTACCAAATACATTTCTTTGCTCTCCGACTGTCGTACGGTAGATGTCGCAGGTCGTCACGTATGAAAGCTAAGACTACACTTTATATTCTACTACTTGATGCGACATGAACCGTACGGACGTCGTACGACCGATGTCGCTGTGTGTTCCTGCCCTAACTTCGTACAACGGGAGAGATATTTAGAGCTCTTATTCATCTGTATCCTAGAATGTTACAGGAGCAACAGTCTGATCTTGACGCTGAGCACATTATATTCGTAGATAGGCTACTGAACCTACTTGTCTCTGCTTATTGATCCAGTATTATAGATGTCGCCATGGGAATGCATAGTTGTTCCGACAAACCTACTGATCTCTCGTGCTCGGTAACAATGTAATGCAATTTGCAGTCCTGTTGCACAAATACCCAGGACCTACTGACATCACGTGGGATTCATATAATGCATCGCATAACATGCTTAATTCCCTAATTTGATTAAACTGACATGATTAGGATTAATGGTATCGCCCAGTAATCCATGATACAGCCACAACAAAATAATATCCATAGTGGTAGAGATTTCAGATTAATGGTCATCCCCTCTAATAATGATTGGATAATATCACCAACAACTCTACATAGTTAAACCGTTTCCAACCGTCATATAACAAAATCATATATAAGCCATAGCTTCATATGAGTAGTCGATAATCCTTTCCAAACCCCTCAAATTTTCACATGGGCAAGGATTTGCTGAAATACTGTGTTGAAATGGGAGTACGGGGAGGGAATTCTGCTTAAAATCACTTTCAATGGATACGGTAATATTTGGATGACAACAGTGGATTTGTTACAGAAAAAAAAAAAACACAGAACATTACATCATAATTTATACTCTGTGTGGTCTCAACAAGGTAACCGTCTGGCTAGAATGGCTGGTAGACGATTATAGAAATGGATTCTATAGTATAAATCGAAAGGTTACGGACACAGAGGAAGAACTTTAAAAATAGAATGAATATATGACGTTGAAACGGGCTTCATTACCTATACCATGAAGTGAAGAAGAAAGAAGAAAAGAGAAAGAAAAAAGAAGAAAGAAGGATTCTTAGGGTGATTAAATGAAGAAGAAAGGCTAAGACAAGACATGTTAGCTGAAACGTTATGAGAATATGCCAGTATGCACTTCTATAAGCTAATAAATGGGTTCTTAAGAAATTCTTTGTCAAGAGGTGGAGTGCTAGTATATTAATTGGCCCAGGACAAAACACAAGTGTGAACTTTTTATGATGGCGATGATGAACCTTTGGATTTAGTAAGAGGAGGAATTTCTTGTTCATGTAGTTAGTTATTTATTGGAGAGGGTGGGTTTCCCCATGCACTGAGACCTGTATTGATCCACTGTGCTTCCCTCTATGATTTCTACCAGTCTCTATATCCTACCGGTACTGGTGCTTACCATCAGTCCCGCCCAGCCAGCGAGACCGGCTCTACTAGCTGAGAGGTATCTATAATGCTTCCCCCATCTATCAGAGGTATTAGAGACTGCTGTTGGGCGGGAAACGTCCGTAATTTGGCTCAGTGACCTCCTTTGGAGATATGAGGTTCTTTTACGTGCCGTAAAGCTACGACACGGGACCCACGGCTTAAAGTCCCTCCCGGAGGACTTGTTCCCTGATTTTTCCGCCCTTAAAAATTCGACGACATCCGCCGGGTATTTGAACCCGCGTACTACGAGTCATGAGGTGGGAACGTTACCTCTAGACTACGGAGGCCGCTTCTTGTTCAGGTAACTAAATGAACTCCTCAATGGGTTTAAACTAATTGGCATATGGACCTACATTATATATGCCGGTGGACATTAAGAGCGGAACTTACACGCGATTCATTCACTTAAGAGAATCTAAATTGAATGCCAGGATTAAAATTAAAAATATAGCACTGAATAACTTTTACGTTAATTAGTGGCATGCAGTAGTTTCGTGCAATAAAGTATCGCGACGATCTGCACCGGTTACGAACCTTTATCGTTTCGTATATACATTTGTACATGTAAGAGGGTTTTGTAGTTACGTGTTTCATGTCCGTACCCACTTCATCCCTCTTGGTTTGGTAGCCAAAGTAATATTTGATAAAAGCATATATTATGAATGCCGATCACAGTGGCTGCGCGGTTTAAGGCATGAACCGTCATCGTCCGCTAGAACACTGGGATCGTGAGTTCGAATCCTACTCGAGGCGTGGATATCTGTGTGCGTTTTTTTCTGTTTGTGATGTTCTGTGTGTAGGTAGCGACCTAGCGACGGGCTGATCACCTGTCCAAGGAGTCCTATCGAGTGTGTATAGATTAAGGAACTGAAAATGCGGTCAAGGTCTACAAGGGCTGTAGAGCCAAAGACAGATACTGTCATGTGTAGGATTCTCATTCTTCACTAGTCGTATCCTGTGCAATGGATGTACAACAATCTCACTGTCACTTCAAATTACATATGATGTCTTCTTCTCAGAGCGTAACACTCGTCTCTTGCCCTTACTCTGTAACTGCCAATTCCGGAGACCAGACTCAATTCAATTCCGAGCTCACATCTTAGCAGGCTAGGGTCTCGAAACTCGACTCTTCACCCTTCACTATTGTTCTATACTCGGTCGCGTCTTCTGTGTCCTTTTATAGCAATTCGGCAAGGGTCCATAGAAAACAAAGCCTATATTGTTGACGAGGCGTGTTTACTGCACAGTTGCCGAGTGATAGATGTCCTACTGTCGCGCATGTTGCCTTGCGCGGAATATGTTTACGGAGTCGTTGCTTAGCAATGGGTATACACGTTACAATATATTATGAGTTCTCTCATAGTATCATATAACAAACAACTTCATAATTTGTACCTGTTCTTTCATTCCCATTCGTATCTGTTTTTTTTTCTCGTTATTGTTCATCTTCTGCGTTTTCCCATTTTTCTAGGCCTAACATACTCGAGGTCCTAGTCAGACAGGAGGCAGGGATCATCAGATGGAGACCAGTCCATAATATGACCACTACTACCCAAGAACAATAAGAAGAATAAGCCGCAAATGAGGACTCAATGATCATTATTCTGCCCAAGTGGAACACCACAAGAGAGACTTCGCATTTCTTACAGATGTTCATTATGTTGACAATGATGAGGTTTATTACCCAAACTAGAACGGTTCACACTTCACAACGCAACTATAATATTACTATAATATTCCGCCGTTTTAGAATTAATAAGAGTATGTACTTTACCTGCCGCTTAAGACCAGCACCAATCCTTCGCTTGCGTAATTATTTGATTAGTTCTATATTATTTTTTATTACTAGTGGAGTAGGACTAAGTTCTTTGTACTGCGTCCATTTCTTGCCTATTGTACCGGCCCCAGATGATAGGTGAGGGTGATTGTGGAGCAATTGGTGGAATGAAGATTGGCAGGGGAAACCGAAGTACTCGGAGAAAACCTACCTCAGCACCACTTTGTCTATCACAGATCCCACTTGACCAGACCCGGGATGGAACCCGGGCCGCCGCGGTGGGAAGCCAACGACTAACCGCTTGAGCTATGGCGCGGCCTGATTAGTTCTACAAGTCTGTATCGTTAGTCCTTATTTGGAGCCTGGCAACAGAGGATGAACTCAAGATGTGCATGAGATGCGTGTGAGCAAGAGGCCGAATTGTAAGCGAATACTGAACAACATTTATTGTAGCATACTGTACATATAATTAAATTACGAGAAGCTTCAATTTAGTTATCTGAAAACGACTTCATCTTTGTCTTCCTTACTGTAAAACTTAACTCAGTTTTATATCGGACTTTAAGCAGTGCAATGAAATGTTCAGAAACTTATTAAAATTATAAAATAATTAAATCATAAAACTCGTTTGTTTTAACGTAATCCAGGCCAATTAATTTTTCCTTTACTCTTCTGTATAAGAAGGAAACCGATCAGTATAAATGCTCCTATTGCGATTTCAGAGATACCAGAATCGATGGTTGGTTCGTGAATTATTTGAGGACGCTTTATCAAGAGTATAAGTTATTTAGTAACGAATGATTTGATGTCTGTCCATTTGAATGCATCGGAAGAAATAGGTAAATGTACACTTCAAAGTTCTGTACAATTATTCGCCTGAACGAATTGAGGAATTCCATTTAAAAGGACTCAGCAAGCGATTCTCGGTTAGAGAATTATAAGGCTTATTTTCTAATTTCAAGTCAGACTGAGGCTCCGGTTTTCCTGACTATGATATCGTGTTGTCACGAAGTTGACTACCAATGTTTCAGACAAGGAACAACTTCCATTTTTGGATCATAATTTATACCCTGAAGATGGAGGTAGCAGTTTCATCCGAAAGGTTGTGACCATCTACCGAACCACACGATGTAATAATAGAGAAGTCCAAGAAAATTATGGAGACAAGTGAAACGGGAATATTTAGGAAATAGTGGAGAAAACGGGGTTTTGCCTTATTAGAAGCCAAGGCATCTGGCGAGAGTGTTGTCATCAAGAGACTGTAGAATGGCTAACAAGGAGAAGAGACAAATGAAATGAGAATGTGCCGAGGATGGCATCAGAGAGAACTGGAAGAACGCTAAGGGACAACTGTCCTAGAGGTAGACATAGCACTGGCAGACCGCATAAAAAGGGAGTGACTCACATTCTAGAAACAACAGGCTACTATCCTAAATCAAGCAAAAGAGAAGAAAGTCTGCTGAGAATATTAAGAAATAAATGTCACCTATCTAGATTATATTGTCTCTATTTCGTGTTTAAACGAAATTACAGAACCAGAGATGCTAATATTATATGGTAAAGGTAAAGCCATCACTCTAACAGGTCATGGAAGCCCATAGGGTTGTGAGACGTTGAAGGTCCCACATTATCTATACAATCGGCTCACAGATGGCGGTAAGATTGTCAGCCTTACGCGCCGGCCGCCATTTACCCACCAGGAAGATTCCTGGTGCTGAGACTGGGTCGACTCCAGGGCCATAGTGCGGCTGGGACGATTAGGTCAATTGAAAGAAATCAACGTCATCGAGACTCGAACCCGTGACCTTCCGGTTTGTAGCATGGCGCCTCAACTAACTACGCTACCGCGTGCCCCAATATTATAAACTTAAACAGATAATTATTAAGATCATGAAGAGAAAAAATATTCCCTATTTTACTTGTACAGAATGCTTGAAGCAACACCTGCAAAGAACAGCGCTAATTCGGCGAGATAAGAATGACAAGCTTTGTCGTAAGACTCAGCCTCATGGAAACATCAATGTGTGATCTATCTGCATGCAGGAGACTGCCTTGTCATAAGCCGATA
This sequence comes from Cryptotermes secundus, assembly GCF_002891405.2. Classification (NCBI taxonomy): domain Eukaryota; kingdom Metazoa; phylum Arthropoda; class Insecta; order Blattodea; family Kalotermitidae; genus Cryptotermes; species Cryptotermes secundus. Next base: position 2,209,247 of record NW_019731271.1, on the reverse strand, counting down.
ATCGCTCAGCCGATCAAAGAATTCGCGGCTCTTTAAGCATTCCGCAAGTTTATTACCATGCTCATAAGCGTCCGCCACCGGATTATCTCCCGAGAAAGGTGAATCCAGTTCATACATATCCTAGTTCTTTATGAGAAGCTTAGAATTATTCTCCTTTTTACGTGTAAAATCTCAGAAGTGGTATCCTCCTTGTAGGATTTCCGACTACAACTCTGTACACACTTTATCTCCCCATGTGCGCCTATGTCTCGCCTGTTTCATACTCCTTTATTTGATTGTCTTCGTGAAAAGTAGAAATAACGACGGACTGACTGCGGTACAGCCTGACTTTCTCTAATCGCTGCTACTTCTCCTCTCTTAGAGCCAGATTTTTCCTCAACATCCCACCTTAAACATAACCACTGTATGTTTTTCGTTTAGAGTTAAGGACCAAGTTTTACACCCATTATAAATGTGCCGTTTCCGAAAAATGGAAATTATTACCACGTAAATGCATCAGTAAACGAAACTTTTAACAATAGGAGCAGTATAGACAGGGTTAATAACATATATAATTGAAAAAGCATCATTAAATATCCTAATAGCAATGGTTTGGGAACCAATCACTCGGACTAATATTATACTGAACAGACTTGTTTCGATAAGATAGAACGTCTCACTATGTTGCTTTACTTGCAATATTATCACACCACGCCTCTTCGTATTAATGATTACGTCACTACCCCCAAGCATTGTTTAACGACGTGTTTATGCAGTTGCCGAATATTATGTACACGTGTGATAGACATAGGAAGTGGGCTGTCAAAACAGAGTATTGATTGATGCAGGACGACTGGTGTTCAGCGTCTCGGGGCTACTTGAATACTCCATTATGATGCGCTGAAAATACAAATGCAAATCAGACTTAAATATCATTTCCTTACTGTCTGCAATGTTGTCACGCACACATGGATACTTACAGGCGTTATTGTTTCAACGCAAATCTACGAGGCTGCAGGTTACATTTAGCGTGACGTGCTTCACACTTTCCTAGCAATTTAAGTGTCCCGCGTGAGTGGAAATCTGTTATATGTAACAGAACTATGGAAACGGTTGCAGAATAAAGACTTCACAATTTTAAAGTTCACTAAATAACAGTCGGCTGATTAAATAAAACAACACAATATGGACTAGGAGCGTAACACGCAAAGGGAGACGTGAAATGGACATAGAAGTTTAGCAGTCAGTGAACCTGATGGGAACAAACCAACCGGGAGACCTAGGCATCATCGTCATCATCAGTAACATGTCAGACGATAGGTCTACAGTCTCTTCCAAAAAAAAAATTCCTCCACTTAATGCGATCTAGAGCTTTCTCCTTCAAATGACAGTATCCTCTTCTGTCCCCAAGGTCATCCAGCATCCTTTTACATCTTCTTCCTCGTCTTCTTGTCACTTCTATCCGCCCCTCTATCTTTCCTTCAATAACATCTTTTAGAAGGCAGTTTCTGCGTAAAACATGACCAATCCAATTAGCCTTTCATTTTCTTACTTAGTGTAGAATATTCCTCTGCCCATTGACTCTAATCAACTCTTCTTCATTTGTCACATAATCGGTCCAACTGATCTTCTCCATCCTTCTCCAACACCATATTTCGAAACTTTCCAGATGTTTTTGATCTACTGCCCTAAGTGTCCATGTTTCAACTCCATACAGAGCTATGCTTCAAATGTAGCATTTCACTAGTTTCTTCCTCAAATTTAAGTCCAATTTGCTGGTAAAAAGATTCTTCTTCTTGTTAAATGCAGCTTTTGCCATGGTAATCCTGGATTGTAGAATAATAACGCAAGAATTTTTGGGAAGAACAACCTACGTTAGGTTGATAACACACGAACCGCATAGAAATCGACGCGTCCAGCTACCGAAGTCAGCGTCTTCTATGCGTCCGCCCCGAATTTTGTTCCCGTATAAACAGTACAACTTCCGGCTTGAAGGAATTAGGGGGGATACACAGACACACAAACAGCAAAGTGGTCCCATAAGCCTCCTTTTTTATTTTTTCAAAATAAGGAAAGTAGGCTGAAAGTGTATATTACAAGATATATAGCATGGGGAGGCTGGTAGCCGCGTTGAAGCCGGTCAGCACTCGGTAACGTGCTCGTACATTTGAGTCTTCAAGAAGCGGTGAATTTCTTGACCGGCTGTGAACGACTACAAAAGCTTCTCATTTTTGGGTATGCACCCTAGAGTTGGTTAAAATTCTTATACAAGCTCTGGAATGACTCAAAGAAATAAAAAAAAACTTTGTTCTGAATGTGCTTAGGGTTCGGTAAAGTAGTTTACCACTTAAGAAAAAGAGAAGAAGTCGAAATGAAACAAAAATAGTAAAGTCGACGAAAGGGATGTGTAACGTTTTATGAATAATTACATTACTGGAACACCTCGACCCCATTATTAGGTCCTCTTCAATACGTCGTTTATCATATTCCAGAACATGAATATTTCCCTCTAATCCCCTGAGTACTGCAAAGCAGAACATAACTCTCGATAAGTTTGAGAGGGTCATATTTTTGTATTTATTTATAAGGACATTCTGTAAATAAAAACTAGTTTGAAAATAAGATGAGATTAGTAGAAATTGTTTGAATCAAAACCCAGACTTTTTCATTTGGTGAAGATAGGAATATAAAGAGTTAACAAGAATAATGTTATAAAATTTCTACCAAGAACGTCATTAATACTTGTGTTATCTTTATTTTTTAACCGATTATCTATAGCTATAGACATAGTCTATATATAGACTATAGTCTATATAAAATCTATTTTCATAATCTTCTGGAAAGGGTGGACTGGAATCAAAAGGGATTTCAGGGAAATTTCAATACGCCCACTCTTTATCTTGCAATCTTCCTCTCTGAAAACTCAATTTCGTGCATTTGTATCACTGATGTTATATCATGCTTTTCATAAGGCAACTAACTTCAAATGCCACGACAAGATATCTACTAGTATTTCCACACGCTCCCTCAAAAAGGAACATTCATAAAGCAAGTTCCTCTCCATTTGAAGGTTAGGTCAGCTGGATGCAATGCAAGTAAATAACACTCATTTCCTTTGCGAACTTCATTACAGGACATGCTGGCTAGTCCGTCATTGAAACGTCAGCTCTACAGACTTCGATTGCACCAAATACCCCATGCCGAAGCTAGCTAATGTAATCTTCTTGCTGCTTCCCTTATTACAGAAAGAGAATGAGAGATATATTCACCTGAATGCTTTTGTTTTCACAGACAGATAGAGAGAGAGAGAGAGAGAGAGAGAGGCAGAGGTCCCGTCAGATAAAAAGTTGCAACGGTACGGCAGCTACAATGTTGGAAAATAATTACATTAGCCTATCCTGTTCCTATCAAACTCTCCACCTTATATTGTCTGCAAAATCAAGTTTTCGACCCCATTACGCTAATTAACATAGATTATACAGCAGTATAGGATGTTAAGTTGAAATCTTGCTTCAGTCTATTTTCATTTCGGCAGCATCGATCTAGTGTTATTATACGCGAAAGGAGCTAACGACTCGGAAGATAAACTGCTAGGTTAATTTCATATGCAAATTTATACAAGGATATTAAAAGAAATTCATTATAGTCTCGTCAGACAGATTTCACTTTTGTAACACTAATCACGATAATGTTATATGGCATATACAGTACAGCTTATAATTTAGGTCTCCTACTGCTGTATCAATGTAAACTGAATTGTTTTCTGAAACATGAGATGCCCTTACATTACGTAAGAAATAAACTCCACTGAGACCAATCGCCGTGACACTAAACTCTATTTTACGCCACGCAAATCTACTGTGAATTCTAAGACTTGATTTTAAAATATGCAAACCTCTTCGAGCCACATTTTCCATGCGACTTCATGCTTAATAATACATGTGACGATACACAAAGGAAAATTCTACTATTCTTATTCAAGTAAACTTCAGGTAAAATTTAAGGTCACAATAAGTTTTCCGTCTCAGTGCATGAACCTGTGTCTCTAAAGTGCAGTATTTCTTGAAGAAAAGAATGTCTCAGCTGGTCAGGGAATTCATCCCTATTCATGGAACTGGAAAGATTTACTGTTGTATTTGCAACAGCCTGCCAACGGACTCTTCACTGTAACATTTGAATTCGGTTCAAATCTCCATATTCTATATTTTAGATTCATTTTGATATAAATCACCCATCGATAGCTAAGGCATTTGACACTGTACTTTCAGTTTGTGCTTTGCAGCCAAAATTGTTAACTGTTTTCTCAATATTCCGTGCATAAAAGCATTTAAGTGACAAACACAAACTATAAAATTCCCCTTAACGTAATTTCCTTCAGTCTTTTTTATATTATTTCTTAGGTTGAAATATCCTCCTCAGTAAATTGTTCTCAAACGCCCTTAATCCGTCTTCTTAACTTCAATTCAGAGACGAAGTGTCAGCCGGTACAGTATCTCGGATGTCACTTAAACTTCCGCGTCATCTTTTACTTTTCAGATGTCATTAAGTCTTTTAACGGCCGCGCCATAGCTCAAGCGGTTAGTCGCTGGCTTCCCACAGCGGCGGCCCGGGTTCGATCCCAGGTCTGGTCAAGTGGGAGTTGTGGTGGACAAAGTGGCGTCGGGGCAGGTTTTCTCCGAGTACTTCGGCTTCCCTTGCCAATCTTCATTCCACCAACTGCTCCACAATCACCCTCACCTATCACATAGGGCTGGTGCAATAGGCCAGAAGTGGCCGCAGTACAAGGGACTTAGTCTTTCAACGTCTCATCAAGAGACGTCCTCGTATATTTACGTATGTACGTCGTGATGTGGGAACGTTGTATTCATATTTGTGTTCATCGGATATTTGAAGCAACAAATTTTATTCTTCTAACTTCATTACCTTTATTGTGTAATTCTACCCCAACCGATTATCGGTTTGAACATTATCTGCTCTCCCTTACTTTGAACTGAAAACAAATAAGCAATACTTCATACAGTATTCAGTAATTTGGTCAAATGCACGCGTTAGTTCCTCATAAATCATATTACTTCTACCATCAATCCTCCCTCAGTTGGACATTTAGTACAATATGATCACACAAACTTCTCAGCGTTATGTACGATACGCTATCGCTAACAAACTCCTCCCTCTGGTAATGTGACTACAGTACTTACGAAAAATCATTCCCTAAACGATTATTAACTTTCCTTTTATATATAAATTGACTGCTGGTTCGATAGCACCCTGTCCCATCTGATGTCCTGTACTCCCACGAGAGCTAGATGAACACTTTGCTAATTCTCTCCCTGTTTCTAAGAACGTATGTTAACAAAATCGAGGCTTCCATATTTTCAAAATGCATGTCGTTCCAGGCCGGTCACGGTAGTCGGCGATCTAAGGCATAAACTGTTTTCGTTTGCTCGGAAACCGGGATCGGTTTTTCTCATCCCACTCAGGGCAATGATGTTTGATGTGTGTATCCGTTTTTCTGTGTTTGTGTTGTCCTGTGTTTAGGTAGCGGCCTTGCGACGGGCCAGTCACTTGTTCAAAGAATCCTGTCTGTGAAATGATTTAAAGAATAAAAGAAACCGCGACACCCGTATAAGGGTATAAGAAGAACGGACGAAAAAAACAATTCGTTCCAAATACTCGGTCCACGATTGATGCCTTTCACTACAATTCATAATTAATTTCATACACTGAAGGTTGTCAACCAAACGTCGGAAACTCTTCTCTGAGATAGTCACTCTTTGCTCCTTGTTTATGACTGCTTATTCAAGATGATGTATCTATGATCCATATCTGGAGGTGAGGTCTTTCATCTACTGAGAAAGCAACATGCTGTAGGGGCACACAGTAATGGACTTAATTTATTGCCTCCGTAGTTATATAACATATTCATTTACTACTTATTAATGCCATATATTTGTATGGGAAACAAATTATAAAGACCAACTGTAATAAATTATAAAGACAAGAGAAGATTGCAAAATCACAAACAATACACTTGGAAACTTTTCGTAATGAATATATAAAAGAAAAGCCTATTCTTATTTATATATCCACATACGATTAGTATAAATTTTTAATGCTTGCGCATTGTTGTATTAAACAAGCAAAATAAATACTGTGGAAAAAAATCTACGAGAGCTTCAAGAGAATATGTTTGCTTAAAATTACATATATATAGGATAATTACAGTAATTAATAAATCAATTTGAATTTCAATTACTAGTATTAATTGTTACTAACCAGAAGTTGGTGTGGTGTTAAGGAGACAGAAAAACAATATATAGCTAATTAAAAGCCCTCATCAGAATTGAAAGCAATATCGCAACATGGTTAATAAATTTTCCTGCAAACTGGAATTTCAATAGGTAAAATTCCAAAAAGAGCCTCCATTATTGATAGAATTATACATTATCTGTTCAAATTTACAAACAAAATGAAAGTACGAAGGATCGAGTCCATTATTAGGACCTACAGGGCAGGAGAGCCAAACGGTTGCCTCGGGTGGTACACTTTTAACCCCGTTTCTTTCGCCCGTAATCTTCTTTTTAAATGGAAATTAATTTTTGTTTATCTTTTTTTCATGTCGTGGCCAATAACTGGAAGTAATGCAAACATATGAAATTTAGGATGTCAATGATGGTTTACATCACAGTGCCAAGAAATTTCGTTTTATTAATTGTGACGATATGTTGAGGAAGGGAGTAAATGAGTCGAAATTTTCGTCGCCTGATGGTGCATTTAGGCCTCTGCTGGCCCTGATTAAGCCTACGCAATATCTGGACCTACCTATTCATTCATTCATTCATTCATTCATTCATTCATCAGTAATCTGTCAGACGACAGGTCCACAGTCTCTTCCAAAACAGTTCCTCCACTTAATGCGTTCTAGAGCTTCCTCCTTCAAATAAAAATATCCTCTTCTATCCCCAAAGTCATCCAGCATCTTCTTACGTCTTCTTCCTCGTCTTCTGGGCACTTCTATCCGCCCCTCCAGTTTAATCTCGCATACATGGTGTCTCTGTTTTTGGAAAGAGAATATCCAGGAAAAGTGATAATGTGGTAGTTTTTCCATTTGCTTTCCACATCGCAGTACAACAGCCGTTCAAACCACTCTGGTCACGCCTGTTGTTATACGAACTTGAACCATCTCGAGCATCATTTGCTCTGTGCTCCAAGTCGCTGCTGATGACGCTGCTTGCGGCATCAGTTTTTGGTTTTTAAGGACGAGAAATCAGCGTCCTTGTTAAAAACTTCGACTTCCATAAAACATTCTTGATTTGTTGAGTATCTACTGGCCTATTAAGGATGATACTGTTCTACAGGTGTACCAAATGACAGGCTTCTGTGAACAGGGTAATGGACCTTCGGGCTCCATAAAGAGCTGAGAATTTCGTCGTCACTTGAGCGATTTACAGTTTCTGAAACATGACTCAGACCATAAAACGCAATTCCGGCCTCTATGAAAGCAGAAACATTGTTGAACAGCCGAATAATAAAAATTATAATCAAGTGATAAACTTAACATGAAGGGGGATAACTTTATTTCATGCAAGTATCATAATTTCTTTCTGTTGTTTAAAGCAGATATTAAGAGAGTAAGTTAAAACAGACGTTCAATTCCGCATTTTCATTACTTTTGATACTCATAAGTTTAACACTATATAATTTAATAGAGACACTCAATACACCGCAGTAAAACGATCTAAAGTCGGTAATTAATTTTATTTCAGCGATAAGCATATACAATATGAAACAATATGAAACATGTTAATGGAATCTGGTACCGTGTTTCATTTTCGCGCCCACATCGTGAAGGCTGTATGGTACGAAGCCCCGAAATAGGTTCGGAGAACCTTTGCCTATGATTACGACCTCCAAATTTATTGTTTTCTCGTAATCAAACACCGGAACTATAGACTTTACAATGCTCTTCTTCGTTAAATTTAACCTAGGTACATCTTAAATCCCTCCGAAAATTCTCAGTCAAAATAAAATTTCGAGAATTTCAGAGAATTACTATGGCAATTTACATTTTCCCACGAATGACCTTACTCAAAATATCAAGTACATATTAAATTCCTAACAGTTGTGATATTAAAAGGACTTGAATATTATTGGATTCCTATTGGAATGTCATCACTTTCACATTATCATCAATCATACTTTTCTCCATTATTACCTGTAACCCTTTAGATGTTTTCCCTTTTTCAATTTCTGCTGCCAAGTTGAAGTCAGTGTATTGATTTTGTTGCTTTGTGAGGAAACGGAGAAAAAAATGAAACATATGTCCTTGTCCTCCCTCCGGTATTCTCATGACATTCGCTAGGGAAATACGTAATCGTTGCAAAGGGATTTAACATTTCGTAATGACCTTCGAGAATACTGGACTGCTTTGTCGTGGAAATCCAATTCATACTCCCACAACAGAGTAGAACGTTTAGTTTCAATACTTACTCATTACGTAGAAATTATGTTGGGCACCGGTGAACGGCTGATGGTCTACGGTGCTTTTAACATATACGACGTTGCGGGAGTTGGGTCGCCATTAGATGATTCTTTATACTATTCTGACTCATATAATTTCGATGTTATTGGCAGTGTTTGACGAAATCTGGCGCGGTAAAGGTCTGTAATGTAGAAAGTCGTCTTCTGGGATCTGGCGCCGTATATTCTTTGTTTCAGCCGACGTTTCGGAGGAACATCGGTTGAAACAAAGAATACACGGCGCCAAAACCCAGAAGACGATTTCTTCATAGTAATCGCAGTGAAAACCTCAAAACTTACGTCTGTAATGTAGGTTTCGTAGTCAGTGGGTTTTCGGATCAATCCCAAACTGCTGTCACTAATATCGAAATATAAAACCAGTAAAAACTTACAACAGAAAAGTAATTAATAACTGGAAGACTGTGCCCGAAACGTCGTGTGTATATTCATCAGGGCCGAGAAAGTAAAGAATGTTGCAACATTACAATGGTGCGATAAGTGAAAGATTTCAGAACATCTTGAAAACGTGTTTCCATACAGACATGGTCATGACACTGTTATTGTCGTGGGTGCTTCGATTCGAGGTGTATACTTCATTGTTTGCTCCTTCTAAAGAATTTCTAAGAGCACTGTCATGACTGAAGATGATGTTTATGTCCGGATAACAAAAGAATCGACTTTCCTTGATCTGTTGCAGGTATGTAACTAATTTAAACAATATGTGTGCATATTTTAATGGCACATATCATTAACAGATATATTTCTCATTCAATATATGTTCAATCAACATAGCTGAGCTAGGCCGAAGCAAGTACAGCAAAGCAATATTGAAAACAATTAAAAACTGCCTAAAATGTCTGCAACTGTATGCTGTTCGTATCTGTACAAATAGTTTCGTACCTAACCAGTAAGACCACTGTTACATTCGAGTTATGCTCCTTTCGGGAACATACGTAATTGTATTATCTGAAACACCTATAAAAACCCAAACCTTATCGTACCTTAATTCTACACCTACAAAAAATATTTTATACTACGTAAATTTATACATAAATGTGTTAATCTTCCTATAGGCTTGCACATCAATTGCTTTGTTAGTCATTGCTTTTAGACGAAAGAATAAATAGAGGTTTTACACGGCAACAGTATTATATACAAAATATTACTTGAATATATACACATGTACATAAATAGACCCCTTATGACAGTGTGTCATCTAACTCAGTGGTTCTCAACAATTGTCAGACCGCGGCCCGGTACCAGGTCGCGGACTGGCGGTTGAGAAACACTGACATAACTGATACTATTCTCTTGTCGTAGTAGTTTTCCATACTTCCATAAGTTTCAGCACTATGTTTCAGAGTGTGCCAACTGAAGAAGGAATATGTAACTTAATTAGTCGTTTTAACAGAGCGGGAAGGAAAGGAGATAAAGGTATGAAAGGGATTAGAGAAAAGAAAACAGAGGGCCAATGATGAAACTATGAAAGAAATGTTCCATAACGAATTTCAATGGACTTTCCATCAACAGGAGGTGAATATTTTCTTGCTTACGTCACATATAATTTTAGAAAACTATATTGAATAAAAAGAGTTATCCGATCTCGAAACTTCGCAGGGTGACGTATTAGACTTAGCGAGGGTGGGGATTTAAGAAGTTCTTGGGCGAAGGTCCCAGCCCTTTCTTATTTCGCGATACATGTAACTGGGTTGGCAGTTTCGCGACACAAAGATGTAATTTTCAAAATGAAAATACATTTTAACTTCTGACATTTGCGCGACAAATACATTAATCATGGTTTGTGTAATGTATAGTGGTCTTCAGCATCATGGTGTTAGTAAGTGTATAAAACAGTGGCATTCACATACTGATAGTAGTCCAGCTGGTGAAGCAATTCCTCACCTTCTGCGGAACTCCAGGTTCCAACACTGCACTCACAAGGGCAAGTCGATTAATCCCATCCTCAATCAGATTAATTTACTCTGCACCTTCACAAATTATTTGCCACAGATCCATTTCAAGCCACACTAAGTTTAGAGCATATATATTAAATGGTTCAAATATAAATGCCCTGTACGAGGGATCCTCAGTAAATAGGTCACAAATTGATATAAAATGTAAAGCATGTGATATTTGAACCTGGGAAAACCATTTTTCCCGAAACGCCCTCCACGAACATTGATACATTTCTATCATCGCTTTACCAGTGTGTCGAAATTCGCAGCATAGAAAACTTTTATTTGCTGTCTCAGCCACTTCGGCACTCCGTTTCAACCTCTTCGTCATCAGCGAAACTTTTGCCATCAGGGTCGTCTCTTAGCGGATCAGAGAGATGGAAGTCACTAGGGGCCAAGTCCGGGCTGTAGGGTGGATGTTCAAGAAGTTCCCACTGCAGTTCTTGAATTCTCTCCTGGGTTGCTCGGCACGTATGAGGTCCGGCATTGTCATGATGAAGCAGTAAACCTTTTGCCAATTGGCATGGACGTTTTCTGCGAATTGCATCCCGCATCTTCAACAGAACTTCACGATACGATGCAAAATTCATATTTTCACCACGATTCTGAAAATGGACTGACAGTACTCCCTGAGAATCACAAAACGCGGCAAGCATAAACTTCCCAGCTGATGACGTAACCTTAAAATTTTTGGTTGAACCAGAAAGTGAAGTGGGATATTTCCAATGCATTGAAGCACAGTTTGAATCGGGTTCATAGATATGCACCCATGATTCGTCCCCAGTAATAATCGTGTTAAGCAGATCTTCTCCTTCTTCTACATACCGCAAGAGATGTTGCAAGGACAGACCCATTCGGTTCATTTCTTCCCATCCTTCAGATCTCTGGACACCCATCGTGCGCACACTGTCCGAAACTTCGAATAATCATTCATTTGCTGTATGCTAAACCATGGAAACAGCCTAGTGCAGTTTCTACGCTGTCGTTATCCTTCTGTCAACTCGAATCAACTCTTCCACCCGCTGCACAGTTGCTTCTGTCGCAATCTCAACAGGGAGACCGGATCGGACACAGTCTACGACTTTTGAACGTACTTGAGGAAATTTATCGACCCAGTTGTGAACCGCTTTACTTGACAGACACTTCCCACCGTAAACAGGAAGCATTTATGGATAGACAACCTTTCGATTGAGTCCCTTTGAACACAAAAAACGCACAACAAAATGCTACTCTTCGGTAATACATCTGCATGCGCGTCTACTACCTAGACACTCATGACGCTGGACTGTGCTGCTATCTAGTGATACACACAGAAAGCTAATTACTTCCATTACAGCTGTTTTACTTCATTTGTGGCCTATTTACTTACTCGCCCTCGTAAATATTCGTAACCATAGGACACTGTATCAGTAAGGTAATAATTCCTTATAAAATAAAAAAAGAGACCACAAGCATAGAAATTTTGGCCAATCTTACACAGGTTAACCCTTACACGTACAGGTATAAATACGGAATACATCAGCTCCAGGACATAAGCATACATTATAGCGGTGTCCCAGGTTGGCAAGATGGAAACGGAAGTAGGTCACACAAAACAAGAAACATACAATATATACATGTATCCGTCTTATCTTCATCAGACATGCGCAGATAAAGGACCACGTCTATCAAACGGGACAAGTTGTGTGACATGATTATAGGGGTTCTATTTTATTTCGCTTTTTTTTTATTTATGAACAAGCATAAACACAAAGCCTATTACTATACCCTACTCTTTCTTCTACACGGACAATAAAAGTCACACATCCCAGTGACCTACAGTGAAATATTCACGCTGCAATGGATTTTCTGAACATTATGATGGTATGTTCGGTTCTCTGTTGGGGATTGCCTGTATGCCTCAAGTCATCTGTGGCCCACGGCGAAAGTAGAGGTCTCCAGACGGGTGTGTTCCCACCGAAGGAATCTTACTTATTGCGTCGCTTATATATACTCAATTTAACCGAGTGTGGATTGAGGTACTGAAAACCGTTAAGCCTGTCAATACATTTCTCTTCTTGTATGGAACCCGCAAGTTTATGGGGGCGTTCACAAGAGTCCGTCTCTCTACCCTATTCTGCACCATTTCCATCCAATTCACACCCCATTTCATTAAGGCAATGTTAATATTATCGCCCCATAAGGCTCACATCTCGAAATTATAGTCTTCTCCCTTCACGTTTTGCCACTAATTTTTTTACAGACATCCAATTTCCCCATTTCGTGTCACAGATCATAGTCAGATCACTAGAATGCCTCGTATGTTTAATTTTTTATGTGATTACTTTACGAAACTTCCAGTATCGCAGACTATATAACGTCGACTGGTAGGATATAACAGAAGGATAATGAATTAGAAAGGATTTAGAAGGAAGCAGCTGTGGCCTAATTTAAGTTATTATCGTGCAACTTTTCTCGAAAACTGAGGAAAACCACGAAAAATCTTAGTTCGAATATCTAGTACCTGGCCTAGATTCGAATAGAGAGCCTTCCATATACAAATCGAGAGCATTACCGCTAGGCCAGCCTGCTCGGTCGTAGGTTTAATATCTGATGAGGTCAAAATATGAACCTCATACAACAATCTCCATCCTCCTGTCACTTTCTGTCTCTTAGGTCTAAATATTCTCCTCAGCACCATTCACATTATAATATTCCTTCAAGGCAGAAGACCAAACTTCACTCTCACATAAAACAAGTAAAATTAATTGTAAATTTGAATCTTAAGGCTCGGGTATTTTCAACAATAAATCGGTTGTGTCATCGACTATTCAAACAGTAGACCATGTCAATTATCAAACACTATATTTCGCTTTAATATTGTCACGTGTTTATGGCTCCGTGCCTAACAATAACGGGTTTTGGATTGGATTTATTAACACCTTCTTTTAAACCTCTCTTAACCAAAATCAGTTATAGCGCTATCACTAAGCCACCCACTTCATAATCACTAGGAATGGACTTGACTCGTTCCATTCTCCTTCTCGTTCTTCAACTGAGTTCTGATTTGGGACTGGACTACTTATACAGACTCGAGGCGGACCATAGGAAACACATCCGTTGCCCAGCAATGGAAATATGCGAACCGCATAGAAAAAACCTCTTCATCTATTGCATTTACAGCGCGTTGCATATGGAAGTTATCCGATTGTTGCCTGCGTATTTGTTGTCGCGTGAATGCGTTTATATAGTCGTTACCCAGCAACGGGTCTACATGTCACAACAAATTTTTACACTCCGGCAACTTTAATATTTACTGTATAATACTTTAAGAACGGCGCCGTATATTCCCTAGAACCTAGGCGATCTAAAATTCGACGTAACAAAATCCACTTATTTCACAACATTTTCGATCTTACAAATTCATATATAAATTAATGTAACAGAATATTCAGCTCGTAAATTACTCTTCGAAAAAAAGACTGAACCTAAAACTTGTCATAGCTCTATAAGCACGTGCACATACACACATACACTATGAATGCAAGGATGATTGGAATAGAAAAATGTGTGAAAAGTCTAGTTAAATAGATCACTTGGGGGACCTAGAAGTACACGGGAGGATAACAATTAAAACCGGTCTGAAAGCGAGAGGAGCGAAATGCTATCTACTGGATTGCAAACGACAGCCATGAAAGCAGACGCCACTTGGTTAAGTCACAACGACTTCCTTCCAAATCCTTACTCACTGCAGTTTACAATTAATTTTACATTTTCGGTCGATACAACATAATATATGCAGTTAAAAAGCAGTCGTTAAATTACTATTCTAAAAATGCTTAGGGTAGAGGTTAGGACATTTGAGCAGAGTGCCACAGGTCACGTTATCAGAGTATGAACTGACTCGATAGCAGAATGCTGCAGTAACAACCTTTCGGCTGCTGCTGTCTCTGTCATGGGTCACGGCCTGATATTTGAATGGCGCATCGCTTAATCTTCTAGCCCAGCTGAGAGACAGGTGCAGGTGATTAATGTTTCAGCTCCCCGCCCACAAATTTCCCTTGAAACTGGTTCGAAAGCTCCTGTCTCCCTGTTCGAATGATTAAACTTTCTTCAAATGCTATACACAACTCACGAAGTCGTATTCTTCATTTATACGAGAGCCCTGCAGAATCGCCTGTCATGGACGTCTTTGTAGGCTCTAATTTACTAATCTGAAAATTAACTCCTATCAATAGACTATACACCAATGGAGAATATCTTTCTGTGTACCCCCTCCCCCGTAAGGGAGGAACATAGACTGAGGGTGTTTGAGAACAGGGTGTTGAGAATATTTGGACCGAAGACAGATGGCGTGACAGCAGGTTGGAGAAAACTGCATAATGAGCTTCATGACTTGTACTCTTCGCCAAGTAAAAGTAGAATGATTAAGTCAAGGGGAATGAGATGGGCAGGGAAAGTAGCATGAATGGGGGAGAAGAGAAATGCATATAGGATATTGCTGGGAAAGCCAGAAGGAAAGAGACCACTGGGAAGACCAAGGCGTAGGTGGGTGGACAATATTAAAATGGATCTTAGAGATCTAGAATACTGCTTTCCAGTGTGAGAGTGATACGAGGTTGCACTAATATTCTTTTCGTGTTCTTCTTCTTCTTCTTCTTCAAGATATCTTAAATATTGGAAGGAGAATCGTGTGTGTTGTTTGAAAGACTCATATAGATTTCTATGAAATTTCTCCAAAATGTTCAGATGAGGAAATTTTCTGATTTTGTTCAAAATTGGGAGATGTTCCACAAGCTTCCAAACTAGTCTTCACATCTGCATGCAGGGTTATCACCTTCTCGTAAACAATTTACAAAACGATCTCGTTGTGTGAAGTTCTGTCTCACCGTTAGCATATTTAATCTCGGGGAGTTTATGACTTGTCGTATGACTTGTGACGTTGTGTAGTGGTAGATGGGTATCAATGTTTTGGAGGAACCTGTTGTCTCCATGTTCGAAGTAGAAGAGACTATTCTAACAGAAATGAGTACAAGGAATCTTCCTGGGTTGTAAAGGGTGGCCGGCGAGTAAGGCTGACAACCTCACCGCCATCTGTGAGCCGATTGTCGGAGCCCCGACGTCTCACACCCTTATGGACCTTCACGGCCTGTTACAGGGATAGCTTTAACTTTATTATTATTATTATTATTATTATTATTATTGGAACTATTATTGATTTAATGCCATTATATAGACTGTCTTATTTGTATTTTTTCCTTTAGTTATATCTGTATTTCTATGTACTCGTGCCAACTTTGTTTTTGGCCTCTGTGCTGTTAAGTTTGCATGTAAATAGACACGAATTGAATCAATTATTATTATTATTATTATTATTATTCGTATAGCCTTATTTTTTGTATTTTCTATTTCTTTTCTTTACTCGTGCTTCTTTCCTTGGCCTTTGGGCTGTTATAAACAAGAACTGAAATTGCCATCACTAGTCTTACTGTACTAATTTCACACTCTCAATAGGAATGCCTGCCTGCCTGCCTGCCTACGGCTCTGTTGGAACTTGCCCGCCTTTCCAGTTTCTTAATCCTACACACAGTGGGTATGACTCCCTGGACGGGGGATCAGCCTGTCGCAAGGTCGCTACCTACACACATCATCATCATCATCATCAGTAATCTGTCAAGACGACAGGTCCACAGTCTCTTTCAAAACAATTCCTCCACTTAATGCGATCTAGAGCTTTCTCCTTCAAATGACAGTATCCTCTTCTGTCCCCAAGGTCATCCAGCATCTTCTTACGTCTTCTTCCTCGTCTTCTTGTCACTTCTATCCGCCCATCTATCTTTCCT
>NW_019731271.1:2179725-2192336 GCF_002891405.2 Cryptotermes secundus | reverse complement strand
CATTAGTTTTGTCAGTGTTTTCAAACCACCTTCTCCCAGTAACTTGAGCACATCTCCAGGTACATCATCATCTCCTGTAGCCTTTCCCTTCCTCATTTCCTTGATAGCTTTTTCCACCTCACTTTGTAAAATATATGGTCCTTTCTCGTCTGTATCTACTTCTTCTTCCGGGTCAACTTCTAAGGTTTCTGGCCGATTAGGCCGATCATATAGTTCTGAAATATAATTTTCCCAAATTTTCAGCACTTTCCTCTGATCTACTATTCTATTCCCCTGGGAGTCTTCGACGCCAACATTTTGAATCCCATGATTCTCTTTCCATCCCAGTTCTTTTGTCTTCATGTACATCAAATCATAACGGCCTGTCCTTTGAAATTCCATAATCTCACCTACACACAGAACAACATAAACAGAATAAACGCTCAAAGACATCCATGTTTTGAGTGAGATTCGAACCCACGAGGCCAGTGCTCGAGCGAGCGAAGACAGTTCTGCCTCAGACCGCGGGGCCACTCTGATCGGCTAATAGGAATAACTAGCGAAGAAGAAATCTGTGACTGATGTAATGTAGGCTGCGTTCTTTAGGCGCCATCAATAATATATAAATTAACTCCCTTGGAGCAAAGCCGTTTTCAAGAATCTGATATTCGCTCAGCTGCTCAAGAAAATATACTCCTTTTGTGGAACCAGAGAGATTCATTCTCACGTTCAAAAATATCCGCAATTGGACGCTACGAGTATCTCAAGCCTCTTCTCGAAAGCACTAGAAATCCCCGTGATGTCTCAATCACTGATACATTGTGCTACAACTGCAAGGCACCGTTCGATTCTTTGAAGCGATAAAAACTCTCTTCCCGTCCGTGCCTTATTTTCTCCTTAGCAAACTTCATCTTTCCATCATCTGTTTGCATTGTCCTTCAAACCGATCACTTTGATGTATGTGCAGCATAGGCCATGTGAGTGCCTGGCTCCATCAATGGCCGACATCCTCTCCTGCTACTAATGTTCTCCACTATTGTTTTCTAAAGAATGATTCATGGAGCTGTTTCTCATGCTGAGTGGTTTGTTTAGTCTTTCTGCCTTCATTGTAACAAAAGCAGTCGGACATTTGGATACAAAAGAGAACCGAGAGGGATTTTTTGTACAATGAGAAACATGGCGATATGTACGCAGTTCCCTCCATATTGTTATATTACAAATTTTTATAACGGTAGGAACATTTGCAAATGAACACTTTCACTGCTAGGGGCTACATTATTATTATTATTATTATTATTATTATTAGTAGTAGTAGTAGTAGTAGTAGTAGTAGTAGTAGTAGTAGTGTCGGTCACGGTAGCCGAGCGGTCTATGGCATGTACTGTCTTCGCTCGCTTGGAAACCGGGATCGTGGGTTCGAATCCCACTCAAGGCATGGATGTTTAGTTTCTGTGTGTGTACATGTAGAGGTCTTGCGGCGAGCTGGTCACCCGCCCAAGGAGTCCTACCGAATGTGTAAGATCTAGAAAAACCGAAGTGAACGGAGAAGTTCATGGAGGGAGGCCTAGGCCCACTGGGGCTGCAGTGCCAAGTAAAGAAAGTAGTAGTAGTAGTAGTAGCAGCAGCAGCAGTATTGTAACGGATCAACGCGTTGCCAAGCAACAGCTCTGTAAACAGGAACTGAATTCTGACCACTAGACCACAGCGGCGGTTTTCTGTTAAGTAAGCATGCGAATAAATAAACAATTGGACTGATGTATTACGAATAGCAATGTCCAACGCAGCAAGTGACTTGTTATGGACTGGAAGGTTTGTGACCTAAATCCTGGCAGGGCTAGAAATTCTCTGCGCCACCGTAGCAAATTTGACTTTGGGATCTGCACAATGTACTCGCTGTACAAATACAAGTATATCGGTCGATTTTTTTTAATGACCATTCACCTCCATTTAGCGGCGAGCTCCAAAGAAATTTCTCTTATGCTTTTTCATAAAGTGGTATTTAGGCAAAAGGGCAACATTCTAGATTTATTCAGTGTTTATTTCTCGCTTGTCCTAAGCACAAACCATTATCTGATCTAAAAGAATCTTTCATGTTCATCACCATAAAGGGGTTAATAATCTATATTAATGTCTCACTTTTCCTGAATACAGAAAATTCAATCATGGGGTTAAGCCATTCTTCAGAAGGCGCCAATTGTGCAGCTACTCAAGAACTTCTCAGCATTTTATGGAACCCGAAGGTTCACTACCTTGTTCGCAAGAGTCCTCTACCGGTCCATATCCTGAGCCAGATCAATCGAGCTCATTCCATTCCATCCTCTGTCTCTCTAAAATTCATTCCAATATTGTTCACCCACCAACGTCTTGGTCTTCCCAGTGGTCTCTTTCCTTCTGACTTTCCCAATAATATCCTATATGCATTACTCTTCATCCACATTCGTACTACATGCCTTGCCCATCCCATCCTCCTTGACTTGATCATCTATATAAGCCTCTGCTCATAAATATAAAACCTAATTTAATGCATAAATATGTCTCCCCAGCTCAGATTATAAAGAATAATTTCATGCGTACAAGTGTCATGCCGTTTGCATTCCTTCCTAGTCCACTCCAATGTGTTGCTTAGGAAACTCACTCAGTATAATGGATGATTTATTTCTTATAAACATAGTTTTTTAGCTTCCTGTATTTCGATGGCCTTGAACTGGAATATTTTTCCTGGAGCTGTAACGAAGTTCGAGTTGTTTTCGATGGGGCTGGAACCGCCAATTGTATCAGAAGGCGTTTTAACACCATGCTCACAATATTAGCCCTGCCTGGAGTTTGCTGAGAGGCTTATGTAGTCGCACCTGCAGCCAACCACTAGCTATAACTAAACACGTTTAACTGGACTCCCAAACCGGTACTGTGCCTCGTAAATCTAATTAGGTCCTGGTTGTTGATTTTATCTCGCAATAACAAACTTGGGACGAGTTTTACTAAAATAACGTTCTTCCTCGAGTAAAATTCAAAGTTTCACAACTGAGCTATGCTTTATTACAATTTAATCTTCGCTGGGCTTAGTGTTTGGTTCTCCGCTCAGTTGCTTCCTACACTTTATTTCTAGCTTTCTCGTCTTTAAGCCTTTCAATGAATATTTTAATCGTATTTCCCAGAAGCGAAAACAGTATTTAGAGAAGAACGGTGTCTTCTGTCCGCCAAATAATTCTCAACCAGAGGAGTAATTTTCTTCACCATTGTGTTCATTAGCGCTGCAACCCGAATCGAGATTGCGTCTCTTCTAATCATGTCCGTATTTTAAGGGCTATTTAGGCAGACAACAAAACTCAAATGGATGATGAGTCTATAATAATACGGTTAAACTTAGAGAATATAAGAAAACAGAATAATTCCGACAAACACTCATGCCACGAGTGGGGTTTGAACCAGTGGTCCCAGTATCAGGCTTTAGAGGATGGTGTGTGTGTGTGTGTTATACGATGCGACCACTGGAACATTCAGTAGTCAATACATGTGTATCTTCAATTAATGCATACAATGGTCTTTGAAATTTTCGAATTCTTACATCCGTTTCTTATATTTCAACTTGTAATTTCACGAATTTGTACTAGGAGCAGAAATACGACAAATTAAACATATACACTTGGTGCGAAAATAAAATTCGCGAACTCATCGTGGTGAAAGTGCCACGCATCTCATTGCCGATCACTGTGGTCGCTTTCAGAGTACCCCCTTGGGGAAGCTTTTCACCGATGCCAGGGCCTAGTGCAGCTTCAAAACAATTTTGGAACTGGTTTTCTGGAATGGCCTTATTGCTCCTGATGTCATCAAAATGCATTCTTTTTAATATTTCCTTTATCTTTTGGAACAGAAAAAAATCGCTGGGGGCTAGATCCGGTGAATAGAGAGGGTGTTGCAGAACAGTTATTTGTTTACTAGCTAAAAACTCCCTCACAGACAGCGCCATGTGAGCAGGTACTTTGGGACCATTTTTGCACACACCTTCCTCATGTCAAGATCTTCTGTTAAGATTTCCGTAACTGTTTCTCTTTCGATGTTCGCTTGCTCTGCTATGCCCCTGATAGTCAGCCGAAGATTTTCACGTGTAATTTGACGAAATTCTGCCATTTTTTTTTTTTTCAGTTCTTCTCGTTGCTGGCCGTCCTGATCTCTCTTCCTTAGTAACAGTTTTTCTGCACTTAGAAAAACGTGTCACCCCTTTCTAAACTGCTGTTTTCTTCATAGCATTGAGCCGTGCTGAAGGTCAGCTGGCTCTTGTGCGTGACGTCATGGCATCTGCCATTCCCATATTCCATCTTCACCCCCAAATGTTGACGTATTATCCTCGGGATGTCTATGTATCACGTGACCTTCTATCCCTCTTCCGGTCTCGCGGAAGGAAACAAGACCCGTTTCGCAGTCGCTGACGCTACGTAGTGGAGATAGGACTATTACCAGCTAGCGGGGATCGCTACTGGAAATTCTGTTTCGACCTGATACCTCTAAATTACGTTCGGTAAATCTTCCGTGGCTGGCTGGTAAGGTAAAGGCTGCCCGCGAACGCAAGCCGTTGACTTTAGAACGGTTGCAATGAGCGCATTTATTTATTTATTTATTTATTTATTTATTATTATTATTATTATTATTATTATTTGTGTTTTTCTGGGGTAACCTGTTTAATGCCTAAATGAAGTTACTGAAACTGGGGCAGGTTAGCTTATTCTTTGTCGCGACTGTTGGCGAGAAGTGATTGCTCCGCAATCATGGATTTGGGTTGCTGTGCCCCGTTTGTGCCTTGATTATGTATTTTTTGTATATTCTGTGTAAGTCTGTTATGTTGTCATTAAACTTTGTTATTGTTATCTGAAAGGCTGACGTATCACTGTAGCTTCTCCGTATTGCTTGGATACCCCACAACTATCTCGGGGAGCTTGTAAACACAGCAATAGAGCCAGCGACGACGGGCTGCTTCTCCCGAATTCACGGCTCGAATAAGTAAACTGTAAGAAGGGGCAGGGGCGGTTCAGCATCATCCGCGTAAACTTGCACTAATATCTCTCTGATTTCGTTTCCACTCTTGCCAAGTTTAACAATAAATCTAATGTTCGTAACGACAATTGGAGCACAATGAGACATCACGTCAGCTATTCATAAACTTCAAGAAGGCCTCTGATTCAGTTAGCAAGGAAGTATTGTGCAATATTCTTATAGAGTTTTGGGTACCTATGAAACTGGTTAGGCTGATTAAAATTTGTTTTAAACGAAACGTATAACAAATTTTGTATAGATAAACATTTGTCTGATAATTTTCTTATCCAGAATGTTCTAAAACAAGGAGATGCCTTACTGCCACTATTTTTCAACTTTTCTTTAGAATATGCCATTAAGAAGGTGAAGGAAAAGCAGATGGAATTGAAATTAAATGGGACACGTCAGATGTTGGTCTATGCTGATGATGTGAATCTACTGGGCGATAATATAGAAACCATAAAGAAGAACAGACTTTAATTGCACTAGTAAGGAGGTTGGTCTAGAAGTAAACACAGAGAAAACTTAGTATATGTTGGTGTCTCGTCACCAGAATGCAGGGCAAAATCGTGACATAAGTATAGCTATCAGATGTTCTGAAAATGTGGCATAATTCAGATGCTTGAGAACGACTATAACAAACCAAAACCTGACCCAGGAGTGAATTAATAGGAGACTAAATCCAGGTAATGCTTGCTATCATTCGGTCCAGAATCTGTCTTCTTGTCTGCTGTCTAAAATCGTAAAAATTACAATCTGCGAAATTACAATTTTGCCTGTAGTTCTGTATGGGTGCGAAACTTGGTCTGTGACATTAAAAGAAGAAAACAGACTGAGGGTGCTTGAGAAAAGGGTGCTGAGGAAAATAATTTTGTGGTACGAATGAAACATACTGCAATAAACTATCAGTTTCTGTTCGACATAATATTTTCAACTCCCTTTATTTTACGTTTTAAATAGTTGAGTAGTGCCAGTTTCCCGTTTCTTGAGTAGCGTATAATATGAGAATCCGTGTTTCTGATCACTCAACACTGAAGACTGCTGACACTTGAGTCACCGTGAACTTTTAGGAAATTTGTACGGGGAGCTATGTTCTCTTGTTTCAGCGCCTCTACACCTTGGAAATATGAACCATACTCAAAAACAAGTGGCTGATCACAGTGTCCGTGTAGTCCAAGGTATGAACTGTCTTCGCTCACTCAAAAGCTGAGATCGTGAGTTCGAATCCCACTCAAGACATGGATGTCTGTGTGTGCATTTATTCTATGTTTGTGTTGTCCTGTGTGTAGGTAACGGCCTTGTGACGGGCTCATCACTCATTTAAGGAGTCCTTCTGGTTGTGTAAAAAATATTGCCGAACTGAAGGAGAGGCCAAGACCAAACAAAGGGCTGTAGAGCCATTGATGAATGAATGAACTGAGAGACAAGTATTTTCATACAGATTCTTTCCGATCATATTACTATAACCAGCAGAATAGATGAAATTTAAAGGTAAAGAATGTATAGTCCTGATATTAGCAAACGTATAGAAATCAACATAAACTTACTTTGTAACTATTAATTAAATGTATATAACAAAAATAACATTAATGTATGCATACCTATGGAAATACGTGTGTATGTGTTTGTGCATACATGTATACCTAAGAGTAACAGATTTCTGTCTCATTCTCTTTGGCGAGCAATGAAGAGTTTATCAAGCTATTTGATATTGCTTCTATTCAGCTAATACGACTCAATTTTCTCACTCCATATTGACAAGTTTCCTGTCAGCAGCATGAACATAACGTACCAAGGCTTCAGCTTCTGCTACTAACAACAGATTTGTACTCGGTTTATGCATTGGTATGGAATACAAGCGTCACACGTGGCGAGATTAGTAACAGCAAATTTAATTAAGTTTTTGTTCTATTAATTCAAAATACGGATATATGTAACTAAGGATTAAGATGAACTTAATAGTTTTTATTTTTCATATAATATATTTGATTATTATTTAATTAATAACATATAAACATAATTTCTAAGGTCGCGACTCTCATCAAGCAAAGATACTTGCTAGACAGGAAAAGGAACCATTTGGCTTCAGTCTTTCATTCGGTATTGGCTCAACTTTGAATGCAATACAATTAAACAAGATGGCGGCTAGTAATCACGACAGTCTGCGGACCGCACATGTCGAAACCCATCAACGATCAACAAATTCATAATTCTAGGAAGCGAGTTTCTAAGCAACTGAAATTTCATAAAGAATTACGAAATCGACGCTGAATTTAAGAACGCGTTACAAATAAACTAAAGCATTTGGGACCGCCCGGCTGAATTAATCTTAATTATGTAACGTGTTACTTTGATATGTCTATAGGCCTACATTTTATGTAGAGAGACTTGAACCAGTAGCTTAGATGAGTTGTGTTAATTAGTCGTTTTAACCATAAGGCAATGGGGGCAGCACTGAATTAGGAATACAAATGCAGGCACAATACAAACCAGATTTTGCTACAACGATTGACTCTGCGGCCATTGTAGGATTTGAGGTTCTCACAGCGGTCGTTATTAAGTATCCTGTCTTTCGGTATATAGTGTCGTTTAGTCGGTTGAAAGTTCCGACGTTTCGGAGGAATATGTCGCCTCCTTCTTCTACGAAGAAGAATAAGCCAAGCAAGAATATGAAACATGTAGTACGAAGTTTATGCTCATTTCTTGCTTGGTTTATTTTTCGATCCTGAAGATGGAAGTGGCGTTAGTGTTTTCAGTTAGTTCTATGGTGTTATGTGCAATAATTAAAAAAAATGAATGAAAGCTGTATAGAGTATAAACAACTATATGTAGTCTTAAGGAAACACAAAATAATTGGCTATTTCAGATACGTGAATGATATTCTCATAATTTAAAACTAAAATAAAAGAAATATAGATTAAATACTAACAGAATTAAAACAGGAAGCCAATATAAAATTTACTGTCGAAAGAAATCATTACAATTCCATCAATTACCTTGATCTTATAACACATAAAAAGAACAAAACTAGAATTCGCAATATATAGCAAAGGCACACTAACAGATACCATAATACCGAATGACTTATGCCACCCTATGATCTTAAATAGTAAGCATCACCTACTTAATGAACTGAGTGAATGCATATCCAATAACAAATGAAGCAAAAACAAAGGAACTATGTAATATACAAGACCAGTTATATAACAACGAATATAACAAAAACTTAAAAAGTCACCCCAAAACATAAGAAAAACATATGTCCACAATACGAAACAACAAAATGGGCTATCTTTATGTACTGAAGAAAACAGACAAAGAGAATCATACAAGTTTTTTAAAGAAACACAAAAAAAAGTCGCAGTACGAACAAACAACACAATACAAAACCTAATAAAACGCTGGCCGCAAACAGACAAGTACGTACACCAAATGAGATGCATGAATTTTCCACCGAAATATATAAGGCATGAAGCTGTCCACTCACCTCCACCTAGTGCCGAGGTCAGTAAGAATTGAGCTATACCTCCACCCTCCCATATGTCTTCATGGCATAGTACTTATCTAATTAAAGACAGCGACAACTTTACCTTTATAAAATCAGAGAAACAGGTACATCATGCATACTTATTTTTGTCTTATCTCTGACGATGGATAATGTCCTAATGTCACTACTTGTACAAAAAGAAAAACTGAGTTGTGACTTACAAAAAATTATAGTTTCAATTTTTATAGTTCTGGACAGGAGACGAGAAGACAAATGAACTTAACGGGAAGAAACATTACGCGGACTGAAATTTCTCTTAATTTTTCCACAGGAACGACATTTTGATTCGCTGCTATCATCCCCAAATATCTAAACTTTCCCACATCCACGTCATAAAATAACCGGATGATCTTAAATGTTGGTCATGATGCGAAAGATAATAATGAGCGTCACTGGTAGAAAGAGAGTGCTTAAGAAGTCACGAGTTCGGGTAGTTGGGTTATAAAAATGGATGTGTGAAGTTGGCCTAGCTGAATCGGTTAACCTCGTAATTTATCTCGGCACACAAGGGACTCGTTAGAACAACACGCTCTTGCGTGTGGCAGGTGCAGACAGTAATTGGGATACTTCACAGCAGTGCGACGTCACATCCTCTTCCCTGTGTTTGCAGAGGCTTAAATTGGAACACAGCCACAAAGAATTTCCTTCAGCAATGTCAGATTCATTGGAGACGTGTTAAATGTAATATGTATATAAAGAAATCTTCATCAGCTTCCGGAGTCGTATATCAAAGAATATCCTGATGTTGAATACTTTCAATTCTAACAGTTCTTATCATGAATTCTCCACACTCACTTCATGGTAGGAATGTACAACTTATAGGTCTCTATTTATGTCCATTCCTCCATATATTTCGTCTTCAGAATCTCTAAGCAGTTCTGAATAAATCTGGTACACCTTCACCTAAACGTTATAGATGAATACTCCTTATGATCGGTACTGGATTACTGCAACGTATTAGCCTTTCAAGTGCGCATTTTCATGAAGGAATAAGATTACAGTTCCCAGTCAATTTCATTTCACATTATAATTTGATTTCCTTGAACTTCAGAATTTCTATAGACTATTTATTCAAGCCACTTTTTCCATGTATCGGTGTTCATGAAGTTGGCTTTTTTGGCTAGGTTTGTAGCATACATTACTACCTCCATTTCTGGCCTAGTTCCACGCATGTGCGTGCTCTATCACAATTGTTACTGCATATTTTCTTGTTACCTTCCGCCGAAGTAACTCTGTCTCGGGTGATTAAATAGCTGTAGTGACTCTGACAGGTGTTGTCCTGTGACTGAGGTCAGATTTTTCTAAGGGACCCAGCTAAGTATGTTTCTTCCCACAGCTTCACCTGAGGACGGAAACAGATCCAGTTTCCGAAACGTTGTTTTTTCTAGTTTGAAGAATGCCGGACGATGGGGAAAGTCCAAAAACCCAGTAGAGGGGCGGATAGAAGTGACCAGAAGACGCGGAAGAAGACGTAACAAGATGCTGGATGACCTTGGGGACAGAAGAGGATATTCTCATTTGAAGGAGAAAGCTCTAGATCGCATTAATTGGAGGAACTGTTTTGGAAGAGACGGTGGACCTGTCGTCTTGATAGATTACTGATGAATGAATACACCACCGTCAGAACATTTTACAATGTACTATTTATGTTTCTATGAAATCTGCAATAGATCATAATTTGTAAAAGAGTTGAACTACAATAAAGGAATTAATTGAAAAGTTATATAATTCCAAACTGCAATTATAGTTTGACATCTGATAGGAGGACTCGACTGTAATAATGGGAAACCTAGATACATTGAGTTTGAGGGTGTGGACTGCAGTCATCTGGCTCATAATAGGATGCAGTAACAGACTTGATTACCTTATCGATTACGAGCTTGAAAAGAAAGTTTCAGCTCCATGAAGTTCGTCATTTCGTGACGAAAGGCCAGGTGTACGAAAATGTATGGGTATTTATTGAGGAGTCTAACTTGACATTTTATGCTCGTATGGATGGCAGGAGTCGTTGGGTATTATGACATCTCTTTGGGTAAGTTTCCTGTATATGGTATATTCGAATTCTTTATCCTTGGGTTGTATTGAGAGGTCGAGAAAATTTAGGAAGTTGGGTGCTTCTTTTCCCATGGTGAATTTTCAAAATAATAAAAACAAATAGAACTAAATATCACAATAAGCACGCTAAAAATAAATACCATGAGAACATCATCAAATAACATTCAGCCCCATAAATGGAAAATACATACACCGGCTAACAACACCGGAAAAAAGAATGGACCACTTTTACATAAATGGAAACGAAAGAAAGGACAGTAACAAAATTGTTTAAAAATACGCAAATACAAATAGCCTTCAAAACACGTAACACAATATAAAACTTGCCGAAACAACAACCACAAACAGGCAAATACAGCACATACTTAACACAGGACACAAATACGTGACAATAACAGATACAATGGACATCATAAGGATGCATAGAAAAAAGAAACACGTGAAAAAGCTAGGAAAGAGGCACATATATAAAACCAGCCAAACGAACCTAGAGACAACCCAATACTAATAGCCATGCAGGAAACGGATACCAGTAGGCGGCACGTACGCAGTACATCATGCAAGTAAACAGAGCCAAGCACAGCAAATATAACACAGAGAAAATGAAAGCAACATATTCAACAAACGTGAGTAACAGCAAAATAGGCCGCGCCATAGCTCAAGCAGTTAGTTGCTGGCTTCCCACCGGTTCGATCCCGGGTCTGGTCAAGTGGGATTTGTGGTGGACAAAGTGGCGCTAGGGCGGGTTTTCTCCGAGTACTTCGGTTTCCCCTGCCAATCTTCATTCCACCAAATTCTCCATCATCATAATCGCCCGGGGCAGGCTACAAAAGGCCAACCAGTGGCCGCCGTGCCGAGTGGACCCAGTTGGACTCCACCCCCCACTAAGCGAATTAAAAGAAAAACAGTACAAATACAACAATAGAAAATCAGAAGTAGTATTTAATACCCACAGTATAAAAAACAATAATGTAACCTGTTACATATTACAGATGAAGCAAACACGTGGTAAGACACA
Organism: Cryptotermes secundus; assembly: GCF_002891405.2. Taxonomy (NCBI): domain Eukaryota; kingdom Metazoa; phylum Arthropoda; class Insecta; order Blattodea; family Kalotermitidae; genus Cryptotermes; species Cryptotermes secundus. The sequence goes on along the minus strand of NW_019731271.1, from coordinate 2,180,709 downwards.
AAGTAAAAAAACCTGAACGATACTCTACAGGCGTCTAATACATCAAAAGGAAAGCAGAGCAGGCTCCTCAAACGCGCCTTGTACACACCTGATGATGGCCACTTAGGCTGAAAAATGTTGTGAACTAAAGCAGAAAAAAGAAACATCGAAACATAGCATATTTTGATTTGTATAAGGACCGAGAAGAATCAGAAGGGTAACGAAAAAAGACAAAGCTATCCCTGTAACAGGCCGTGGAGGTGCACAGAGTTGTAAGAGGTCGAAGCTCCCAAAATTTCTAGACAATCGGCTCATATACGTAGATGGCGGTAAGGTTGTCAGCCTTACGAGCCCGCCGTTCTCTTGGTACTCTCCTCTTGTTCGAAAGAGCTTCATATACTTGGATGCTTCTTCAGCTATCTTACTCTTCGATATTCAGACGAATATTCCATTTGGTTCCATATCCAATTATCCTTTCGTTGTCATAAACATAAATTTCGCAGATTACAATCTTGGCCTGTCTCCTATTACAAAGTTTTCTTTCCACGGTTTTTGTCGAACGCCCCTGGCATCTTCTATTCTTTGTATTGTGTGTTCAGTACTGACAAAGCAACTTCAATATTCCGTTTTCAGGCATTCTTTAAAAACGTTTAGCTATTCCTCTTAATGTTTTTTTTTATTTATTTTTTATTGTACTTGTTCTTTCTTGTACTCGTTAGTTCGCTGTGTGTTGGGCTTCTGCGGCTCCTCTGAAGCAATGTAGTTCTCCATTCTTATGATTTGTTCTTCCCTTGACAACCAACATCCAATTACAATTATCCTTACATTTATATACAAAATTTTATCCTATCTCACTTCTTAATAGAATACTCGTACTGTGCATCATAAATAAATTATTCTGAGCAGGTTACTACAACGATGACGAAATACACTTATATTTGGACGGTGTGTGGTTTGAATATTTACGGGGGGGGGGGGGCAATAGGCCAGGGGCATTTCCTGTAC